>NC_139663.1:9187792-9254602 GCF_951799395.1 Argentina silus
GTGAGAAATACCTCTGTGATCATTCTGAGTTTTCTCACCCTGGTGTTTGTTTTGTCTGGTCCAGGTACCTCCGCCCAGGGAAACCCCCTCCTGGCCTCCCTGCCTCTCCCAGGACGGCCCCTGCAGCCCCAGCTCGACCTCAAACACTTCCTGCCCTTCAGACTCAATGGATCCTCTCCCCTCAGCCTCTTCCCCAACTTCAACACTGTGAGTGAGCCAATTGCGTCGAAGCCTGAGGAGGACACAGCAGCTGACCTACTAACATCAAAGCCTTGCTACCACATTGTGATGAACTCATAAGACCTCTATTAATATTGCTTCTCCACTGCTTTTTATTTCTTACAGTATTCAGCTCTTTTCATGAGCTGGTTATATATAAGAATGTTCCCTCCCCTGTACCCCTCATGCTGTTACCACCCATTCACTTACCTTTATTTAACCTTTATTCACTTGTTCCTGTGACTGGGCCATGCCCAATAGGCAGGTAGGGATGGGAATCAGCTGATCAGAAGAGCAGGCACAGAGCCCCTGTTCCATACTGTGCGGCTGGCTCGTCTTCAAGAGGGTCTGATATAATAATCACGCTCTATGACTGTTTATGGATGGCTGTAGTGATAGTGACCCCACTACCCCTCCCACTGGTACACTACAGTCTGCCAGTCCCACAGAGGACGTTTTTGTCCTGGCTTTTGGTGTATAATCGTTATTCCTGGAGTGTGTTTCTCCCTCAGCATGCCTCGATACTCTGTAACAGCACAGCCAAAGATAAGCCCACATTTCTTTGTTTCTGAACCCTGCCATAAGCCACACAGCTTTAGAGTACCGTCAGTCTGATGCTTACGTTGCCTATGTGTCTGGAATTAGAAGCTTGTGTTTCTTTGATCCTTTTCTTACAGACAGTACACTCCTGTGTGTGTGTGTGTGTGTGGGGGGGGGGTTGCGTGCGTGTGTGTGTGTCAGATGTCAGTAGGTAAGATGTGTGTGTAGGTGTATGTGTGCCTGAGTGCACAGTGCATGTGTGTGTTTCTCTCTCTTTGATCCTACTTTTACAGTCTGTCGTCTGTGTGTGTGTATATTTGGCTCTTTTTTGACTCTTTGTGAAACCATCTCATGTTCCCCAGTCCCTAAATGAAACATAAGCCCCAGCTTTCTCCACTATACACTTTACACCCTTTCAAGCGGAGTGAAGAAAGGGTAGGATGAGAGGGAGAGGTAGGCCACACAGAGATCTGTGGTACTGATTCACACAGTCGAGGGAGAAATGTGGAGCTTGGAGGGGTAGTGTGGGGGTGGGGGGAGGGAGGGAGGGAGGGGGGGGGGGATTGGGTATGTGAGCGTGCACGTGTCCTGTATCGTATGGTAGGCTACAGGAACCTAATGAAAGGTGCTCTCTGTGTCTTCTGCCACCCACAGCTTGGGGTCACCCAGGCAGCCCTGTGGGAAATCCTTTCTGGCCAATCATAACTCAGGGTGGAAACCAGCCGTAGTAGTAGTGGTAGTGGTAGTGGTAGTGGTGGTAGTAGTAGTAGTAGTAGTGGCAGTGGTAGTGGTAGTGGTAGTAGTAGTAGTAGTAGTAGTAGTGGCAGTGGTAGTAGTGGCAGTGGTAGTGGTAGTGGTAGTAGTAGTAGTAGTAGTGGTAGTGGTGGTAGTAGTGGTAGTGGTAGTGGTAGTGGTAGTAGTAGTAGTAGTAGTAGTTGTAGTAGTAGTAGTAGTAGTAGTAGTAGTAGTAGTGGCAGTGGTAGTGGTAGTGGTAGTGGTGGTAGTAGTGGTAGTAGTAGTGGCAGTGGTAGTGGTAGTGGTAGTGGTGGTAGTAGTGGTAGTGGTAGTGGTAGTGGTAGTAGTAGTAGTAGTAGTAGTTGTAGTAGTAGTAGTAGTAGTAGTAGTAGTAGTAGTAGTGGCAGTGGTAGTGGTAGTGGTAGTGGTGGTAGTAGTGGTAGTGGTAGTAGTAGTGGTAGTGGTAGTAGTAGTGGTGGTAGTAGTAGTAGTAGTAGTAGTAGTAGTAGTAGTAGTGGTAGTGGTGGTAGTAGTAGTAGTGGTAGTGGTGGTAGTAGTAGTAGTAGTAGTGGTAGTAGTGGTAGTAGTAGTAGTAGTAGTAGTAGTAGTAGTGGTAGTGGTGGTAGTAGTAGTAGTAGTAGTAGTAGTAGTAGTAGTAGTGGTGGTAGTAGTGGTAGTAGTGGTAGTAGTGGTAGTGGTAGTGGTAGTAGTAGTAGTAGTGGTAGTGGTAGTAGTAGTAGTAGTAGTAGTAGTAGTAGTAGTAGTAGTAGCAGTAGTAGTAGTAGTAGTAGTAGTAGTAGTAGTAGCAGTAGTAGTAGTAGTAGTAGTAGTAGTAGTGGTAGTGGTGGTAGTGGTGGTGGTAGTGGTAGTGGTAGTAGTAGTAGTAGTAGTAGTGGTAGTGGTAGTAGTAGTAGTAGTAGTGGTAGTGGTAGTAGTAGTGGTGGTAGTAGTGGTAGTGGTAGTAGTAGTAGTAGTAGTAGTGGTAGTGGTGGTGGTAGTGGTGGTGGTAGTAGTAGTAGTAGTAGTAGTAGTGGTAGTGGTGGTAGTAGTAGTAGTTGTAGTGGTAGTGGTGGTGGTAGTAGTAGTAGTAGTAGTAGTAGTGGTAGTGGTGGTAGTAGTAGTTGTAGTGGTAGTGGTGGTGGTAGTGGTGGTGGTAGTAGTAGTAGTAGTAGTGGTAGTGGTAGTAGTAGTAGTAGTAGTAGTAGTAGTGGTAGTGGTAGTAGTAGTAGTGGTAGTGGTGGTGGTAGTGGTGGTGGTAGTAGTAGTAGTAGTAGTAGTAGTGGTAGTGGTGGTAGTAGTAGTTGTAGTGGTAGTGGTGGTGGTAGTGGTGGTGGTAGTAGTAGTAGTAGTAGTGGTAGTGGTAGTAGTAGTAGTAGTAGTAGTGGTAGTGGTGGTGGTAGTGGTGGTGGTAGTAGTAGTAGTAGTAGTAGTAGTAGTGGTAGTGGTGGTGGTAGTGGTGGTGGTAGTAGTAGTAGTAGTAGTAGTAGTAGTAGTAGTAGTGGTAGTGGTGGTGGTAGTGGTGGTAGTAGTAGTGGTAGTGGTGGTGGTAGTGGTGGTGGTAGTAGTAGTAGTAGTAGTAGTAGTGGTAGTGGTAGTAGTAGTAGTAGTAATAGTAGTAGTAGTAGTGGTAGTGGTGGTGGTAGTAGTAGTAGTAGTAGTAGTAGTGGTAGTGGTGGTAGTAGTAGTAGTTGTAGCAGTAGCAGTAGTCGGAGGGAGTCATAGTAGCTGCTATGATAAATACAGGTAGAGGGAAATACATTGACTCTCAGCATGCTAGCACTTAGCTTGCCTACTGTGCAATGAGCTATGGACAACTACTATGTAATAACATACACTGAGTAGTGCTACCAATTAGCTCGCAGCACTGTAGCATTACAGAAATTAACCAGCTAGTGCAGAATGATTAGCATACAGCATACAGCCATATGACCTAGCCACTGTGACACACAGCCTGCCTGTGCTGCTGTAGTATTAATCACAAAGCCCTTTCACCCTCTCCCTCCTTTCAATACTGAGATTCAGGTTCCCTCAGCCCTGATAAGGCTCACGTTGTTCTGGGCGTGTGCAGGGAGAAGATGAATGCACCTGTCTCAGTAACTAAATGGCTCCCAGTCCCCCCCCCCAGCCCCCTCTCTGCACCTCCACTGAAACTCCATCATCATCTCAGCAGCCCCCTTCTGCAGTGGAGGGAGGGGGGTGTGGGGGGGGGGGTCTTAGGGGGAATAGCGGCTGGACAATAGGTGCATTTATACCGGCCCGTTCAGGATGGCTGCGGGCAGACAATGGACACATTCTTCAGCTGCTAAAACAAATAGTTGTGTGCAGCCTGCCCTGCTAAGGTGCCCGGGGGGGCGGGGGGGGGGGGCATGAGTGGAGTAGCTGGGTTTCCATGGCCAGGCTCAGGGCTTCTGAGGGAAAGGTCGGTGGTTCCCCAAGGTAGCACTGCACAGCCTTGTTTAAGAAAGCAAAACAAAGGGGCAGAGCGGCAGGATACAGGATGAGGGTCAGAGAGTCAGGTGTGTGTTCTAGGTTGTTGATATTCCCCACCACACCTGGCCTTTAGGGAACCAGAGCGTGTAGTCAACACAGAAACAGGATTCCAACCCAAACCACTCCCTCAAAGGACTCAAAACTGCTGTCCTAGACAGAGGATGTGTGTCTGGGAAGCAGCCATTGTTTAGTCTTGTGGTGTCTCATAGAATAGCCTGTGTCATCTACACCGCCAGCGGTCAAACACCTCCCTCACTCTGTGGTCAGTTCTGGTGCCAGCAACGGTACAGATCTGGTTACACTTGAGTGTGCCAGGATCGCCCAGAATGGTGCAGGCACAGCTTGCCCTCCCCTGCCTGTGTGGGGAGGGGGGGGCATGGGACAGACGCCAGGCTGGGGAGAGATCCAGGGTGATTGTTATAATGTGATACTGTGCTGATGAGGGCTGCGCTGAAATCAGCTGTCATCATGGAATCCAGCCCTTCTAATCAACAGCAGTCACACTGGCCTCACCCTCCCTTATCAGCTGTGGGGAGAATCCGACCCCGGGATTGTTTAAAGGCTTTAGGAGAGACAGGCAATTTAATATTTGTCATATTGTCTGTCTGAAGTCTCACTGTCAAACTTACCCATATGTCTGAGTGACACAGGCGCACACACACACACTCACACACACACAGACACACACACAGACACATGCACATGGACTTGAATCTGCACTGCACTTTTTTTTATGGACATTAATTAATTATGGACAGTAATTGTTTAATTTTTTTCATGCTATCACTATTGCTGCGTGTGTAAATGTGATATTTTTTATCTTTTGTTGTTACATGTTGTTGCCCAAACGAATTGTCTCTCTTGGATGAATAACATTTTTATTGAATTTAATTGAATTGAATATATCATACAGTATAATGCATTCATAATGGACATGCATCATTGTAATCACAACATATTCTATCTGCATTAGAATTAGCAATATTAGCTGGATTCAGTTATGTTTTGGTCCAGCCTGGTTGCTGGCCTGCCTGGTTGTTGTCCTGTCTGTATAGAGGTTCTCAGGGGCCAAAGTTCACAAATTGAATGGTAATTGAGTTGCCTCTGGTCTCCTGTAGATGGACCCAGTCCAGAAGGCGGTAATCAACCATACATTTGGCGTCCCCCAGCCACTCAAGAAGAAACAGATCATCTCCTGTAACATCTGCCATCTGCGCTTCAACTCCACGGTAAGAGGCCTTTATGCGTGTGTGTGTGTGTGTGTGTGTGTGTGTGTGTGTGTGTGTGTGTGTGTGTGTGTGTGTGTGTGTGTGTGTGTGTGTGTGTGTGTGAGAGAGAGATAGAGAGAGAAAGTGGAGAGAGAAAGTGTGACTTAGAAAATAACATATCCTTTCTTTGTTCCTCACTTTTCATATCTTCTTTAATGTTGTTTTAGAAAATATGGCTGCTCCAAATTACCTGCGCTCTTATCATCTTTACTGACTCACAGCAACTTGTCTGTGCAGACTGATAGGGAGTACAGTAGTGCTCTGAGCGAATGTGTGTGTGTATGTGTGTGTCCCTCTGTGTGATTTTCTAAATATTAAATGTAAGGTAGTAAATTATTATTTTATTTTTTGGAGTATTTATGTGCATCTAAAGGTTTGTGTATGTGTGTGTGTGTGTGTGTGTGTGTGTGTGTGTGTGTGTGTGTGTGTGTGTGTGTGTGTGTGTGTGTGACTGGCTGGCTGTGTGTGTGTGTGTGTGTGTGTGAGAAATGTAGCGGTTGTTTTGCTACGAGGGATTAGACAGCAGGGAGAGCTTCCGTTTATCAGCAAAGAGCAGAAACAATCACCAGCCGCAGCAGGAGACCGCATTCTCAGCTCCTCTTTTGAATTCTCCCATTCCTGCTACCTCAAACACATTCACTCTCTCTCTCTCTCACACTCACTCTCTCTCTCTCTCTCTCTCTCTCTCTCTCTCTCTCTCTCTCACACACACGCACACACACACACACACACACACACACACACACACACACACACACAAATGGGACCCATTATATGATGATGCACATTCACATAAACAAATTTAAGCCCCATACCTCAGGATTCAGCAAAGGCATGTCTTAGAATATGCACACACACACACACACACACACACACACACACACCCTCTTTCGACTATCTTCAAAGAGGAGCAGAGACACAAAAGACAGTGAGCTGAAGGGGAGAGCAGACCAGACACAGACGTGCTCTCCACACGGTAGAGCAAATCCCATTCCTGGCCTCCGCACACCGGTTCCATTTAAAGAGTAGTGTCAGGTCTGAGGGGAGGAGGGAGGTGTTGATCTTAATGCAGTCTCTCAGAGAGGGTAGGACAACTTTTCCAATCAAACTGTGCTCACCCATACTGCCTTCTGTAATGCTGCTAGTCCAATATTATTCTTCGATAACTAATTAGCATTGAATAGTCAGATGCTGATCGGTCAAGATGCCTCACTGAGAGTGCTGCGTTTCCCTGCAGTCATGTCTGTGAGTGCCATGTCAATGACAGTCAGTGGTTTCGGAAATCCAAGTGCTCATGCTATGCTAATGCTCATTTCACACTCTCAGTGTCTCACGTGGGCTGAATTGGACTTGGGAGAACGGGGACTGAAAGAGAGCACAGCTGATTTGTCACATCCTGCTAATCTCAGAGAGGTTTTCACGGTAGATCAGTGAGATGATGCGGTTGAATATTATAGCCTCTGTTGTGTTTACAGATGTTCTGACAGCCAGGTTATTTATAGCCCCCGATACATCACATCATTAGGTTTGCTAACGCACGGTTTTCATGTTTAACTGCATTGCCAAAGCACCTGACTGGCGCTCAGCCTTGCTTGTTTACTCAGACTACATGACTTTGTTGTCATATCGGAGAGACTCTGTCTTATGTACAGTATCTGCTGTGAATGTGTCTGCAGTCAATGCGTCTGCAATCCGCATGTGCATGTGCATATTCATGTACACTCACTGAACACTTTATTAGGAACACCTGTACACCTTCTCATGGTGGAGGTGGTGTCATGGTGTGGGGAATGTTTTCTTGGCACACTTTGGGCCCATTAATACCAATCCATCATCGCTTGAATGCCACAGCCCATTTGAGTATTGTTGCTGACCATGTACATCCCTTCATGGCCACAATACTTCCAGCATGATAATGCACCATGTCACAAAGCAAAAGTCATCTCAAACTGGTTTCATGAACATGACAATGAGTTCAGTGTTCTTCAGTGGCCTTCCCAGTGAGTTCAGTGTTCTTCAGTGGCCTTCCCAGTCACCAGATCTGAATCCAATAGAACACCTTTGGGATGTGGTAGAACGGGAGATTCACGGCTTGAAAGTGCACGTCATCATGGACCAGAACCTCAAAGGAATGTTTCCAACATCTTGTGGAATCAATGCCACGAAGAATTGAGGCTGTTTTGAGAGCAAAGGGAGGCCCTACCCAGTATTAGTAGAGTGTTCCTAATAAAGTGTTCGGTGAGTGTATGTGTTTCACAGTGGAGGCTGGTGGAGGTAGCATGGAATGGAATGAGGAATAGCATTACAATTAGCCTGTCTCCAATTTCTGCCTCCACCAGCTTCCCCTGGTGTGTACAGTATGTGGCACCATGGTGCAGGAAGGTTATTATTGATGCTGACATAGTTGAAGTGATGCAAAACAAAAAACAGCATCAGTGTGTTGCATTCATTCTAATGAGCTGGTCTCTCAATGTCTGAAAGCAGCTTTTTGAAGAGAGTGAGTCACTTCCACGCTTTTCTCAAACACTTATGATGATTCCTCTACTGGATCGCCAATCAAAGTAAATGCCCCTTTTTCTCTCTATTTCAGTCCTTCCACACAAATTCATTTAATTTGTGATTTATTTGCAGCTGCAGTTATTTTATGAGTTATTTGCATTTATATTGTGAGTGAGGGAATAGTAAGAATTCTAAAGAGGATCCACATCAAGAGGATCTATGAGGTCATCACTGTGAGACAAGGTGATGATGGTGCTGTCTCTGCTGTATCTCCATTCCTACAGGATTATCCATATCCCTAAGAAAGATGACACTGCCTTGATTGAACTGCTGAACCCATGCCACCCATCCCTATTTCTGGTTGCCAAGATAATTAGCAGACAGGATTTATAAAGTGTGTGTGTGAGTGTGAGTGTGTGTGTGTGTGTGAGTGTGAGTGTGAGTGTGTGTGTGAGTGTGAGTGTGAGTGTGAGTGTGAGTGTGTGTGTGAGTGTGAGTGTGAGTGTGAGTGTGAGTGTGAGTGTGAGTGTGAGTGTGAGTGTGTGTGTGTGTGTGTGTGTGTGTGTGTGTGTGTGTGCTGTACGTATGTTTGTGTGTGCTATAAGTCTTTTTTTTAAGGCTTGCTGTAGTGTATTTATAATTTAGCTTTCTTTCATTTAACAAGGCCCTGGAATTACTAGCAGAAAGCCTCCTGATGAAAAGGCTCTCCACTAAGGCTGTTTTAGCTTTTAATGAGAGATCTCTTTATTGATTTCTCTGCTATTTCTATTTGCTCTCGCCTGTTTTGACATATGGGGCTTTGCTTATGGATTGAGCTGGGCCGTGAGAATTAAGAGGATGTGAAGGTAAAATGTGATATTACTTAGAGAAAAGGGCTGGGTGTCTGTGGGTGTGTACGTGTGTCTAACACTGTGTCAAAAGTACAGTGCTCTACTGACTATATAGAAGATGTACTGTAGGCTGTGTGTGTGTGTGTGTGTGTGTGTGTGTGTGTGTGTGTGTGTGTGTGTGTGTGTGTGTGTGTGTGTGTGTGTGTGTGTGTGTGGTGCAGTGTGTCTGTGTTTAGTATGTTTCCTTGTGTGTGTCTGTGATTTGCAGTGCCTGCCTCTCACAGTGCAAATTAATAGGCTAGTTGTCGTGATGGGATCCTCTCTCTTGTTGCACATTACACATGCAATTATACCTCTGGCCTCGCAGTGAGCCAGTGCTCTTATCAGGTGAGAACAGACTCTCTCCTCCACACAGCGTATGTGTGTGTGTGTGCGTCTGTGTATGTGTACGTGCGTGCATGCGTGTGTGCGTACGTGCGCATTTGATGTGTCTCAGAGAATAATGTGTTTGAGTGTTGTATATGCCACTAACCTCTCCTCTCTCTGTTGGACCCTTCCAGAACCAGGCGGAGGCTCACTATAAGGGACACAAGCACGCCCGCAAGCTCAAGGCCATGGAGGCCCAGAGGAACCGCCAGCGTCGGACCGGGGATGTCACATCCACAGGGAGGGAGAGGGACCGAGAGAGGGACAGGGAACGAGAAAGGGACCGTGACAGGAGCAAGACTGGAGCGACGGAGCCTCTCCCTGCACTCATGGACTCAGCTCTGATGGAGGGAACGAGTAAGTCGAATGAAAGAGAGATGGGGATCTAGGGTGCACAGGGAACAGCGACCCCTCTCAGTCCTGCCATCTATTTGCGATGATTGTATTTTTTTTCCCTCCTCTATCGCTGTTTTTTGATGACCGCCATCGCTGTTACCCTGCTGTTACTCTCTTCTCTACCCTCATCTGTCCCTTCAGTCTTTCTTTTCCTCTTTGCCATCCTTACATTTAATCCATATACTCTCTTCCTATCACTTTCTACTCCTCATCCCTCTTTCTTCCTCTCATCCATCTCCTCTCCTCTCATTCCTGTCCTACCCTCACATGCTTTAACTCCCCCTTTTTCTCCTCCTCCTCCTCCATCTTTCCTCCCTTCTCTCATCCCTTTCTCCCCATCTGTCTCCCTCCAGGTCTCTGTCGTTATTATCTCCAGATGCTGTTATCTGTATCAGCCTCTTCCAGACACCGCCCCCTCCGTCCCTCCCCTCCCCTCCTCCTCTCTGCTGCTGTGTATGTCATGTCTGCTGTTTAAAGTCTGTCTACAGGGTTCCTGTTCCACGCACACTCTGTGATCAGGGGAGAGGATGGGCCAGCAGTGGCCCTAAACATGCAATCACATCCCCTGTGGGCCCCAGGCCCCTCCTAGCTGGGCCTATCCCTGCCCTGTGGTGGCATTGATGGATGGCAGCTCAGAGGCTGGGGGACTGGGGGACTGGGGGACTGTGTGTGTGTGGGGGGGGGGGGGATGCTACTCTGTTAATAAATGGACTTAGGGATATCGATCTGAGCCTCTGTTCGGTTGTTGCTTCCCGCCCTGCCTCTCAATTTCCCCTGCCTACCCCCCTCTATCTGCCCTGGCTTCTGATAAAGTCCTGTAAAGTAAAGGAATGATTGATACACTTGTATTAACAATTTCACTTTGTAAACCATGTCGGTAACTCTGATTTTAGAAGCACCAAAAAGTGTATTAGTGGTCATTTGATGATGAAGGTTGAGAGTTCTCATTAGATTAAGTGATGGATCCCTTTTTCCAATTCAGAAGCCTCATTTGTCCATCTCTAGCGATGGACCTTAAGGACCGGTAGACTGGTTCTCCTCCTCCTCCTCCTCCTCCTCCTCAACCCCTCCTCCTCTACTCTGTCTTTCTCCAGCACCCTCTTTGACCTAAAGAGGATTACTATCTCTCAGACTTGAATTTGAAAACAGTTTCTGAAGCTAGATGGAATATTGGCTGAGAGATATGAAGGTGTAAGGGTGGGGGAGACCAGCATTAACTGACTCAGAAAAGGATAAACTGGACAAAAGGACTGGGAGATAACCCCTCTCATCAAATCTCATTTTAATATTCTACTGTCATAAAACGAGGTCTGAAAGGGGGGATGCATCGCCAGGAAAGGAAAGAAATGATGAGTCGAAAATGAGAGATAAGATGAAATGAATGAAAGGCAGAGAGAGGGAGAGGGGGGAGGGAGGGAGAGAGGAGTAGAAAGAGAAAGTAGATAAGCCATAGCTGGTTTTTATGTTGTGAATAATTTTACAGTTCTGAGGCAATTTTGCGAGGAGGAACGCTCTTTAATAAGCCCAATTGTGTGATTGGCCTGATGTGAAATTGAAATGCAGCAGAGCGAACCAGTAGTGGCGCACGCCACAATGCCAAACTGTAATGGGATAGTGCTCCAAATTAACACTCTATGAAATTAGCTGTGTCTGTCATGAAACTCAGCCTGGTGGGGACCAATCACAGGATGATGCCGACATTTTCTGCCATCAAGAACCAATAACGCGTGTTCTGTACTTCCCCAAGGAGACAGGGGGTAAACAGGGTGAGGATAACAGGCTTTCATTGCTTCTCAGCATTGAGGTAATTTGGAAAGGGACTCTCCATCTCATGTTCGTGAGCTACAGAAGTGTGTTGCTGAGAGACTCAAGGCGGTATGTTAAAGCATGGAGTTATGTGGCTTCACAAGTGGCTTCACTTTGTTCCTTGACTTTGGTGCTGTGTTTTGCATACGATGATGCGCATACCTTGTGAGCGTCTGCTCCGTATCAATCTTCTCATTGCTCAGGCTGTGGGTTACCTCTGTTGAGGAAGTCTCATTTGTCACATGTCTCTTTTGAGAAGGCTGACAGTGAACCTCTTACCCAGAAAACTTCTCTGTGGTGCAATGAGTTAATGTCTCTCACTTTCATCACCAGGGCTGTCACTTGCTCTCCCTGCTCCACCCACTGGTTCAGCTAATAACCTGTGTTTTGATATCATGTTCACTAGTCTGCTACTGCATGTGGTATAGCAGGTGTTGGTAAAGTCATCTACAGATTCAGTACTTATCACCTTTACTCCAATATGGGTAGTTAGAGCTGAAACCTTGTCAGAGAGCCACGGTCGTGTGGGGGAGAGAAACAGAAAGACAGAGAAGAGAGAGAAAGACAGAGAGAGAGAGAGAGAGAGAGAGAGAGAATGAGAGGGAGAAAGAATGGCTGGTGCCTAGAGACACTGCGCTTCACCAATGACAACCAATCAATCACCTCAGTGTTTGATTGACTCTGTTGTGATGCTGTCTCCAAGGAGACAAGAACTATGTCGCTGCTGTAATAATGAATTATAGCTAGAATTTCCCTAGAGGAAGCTGTCTATTTCTATGAGTGCCTTGGATCAGTGATTCTGGTCAAGCTAGTGTGTGTGTGTGTGTGTGTGTGTGTGTGTGTGTGTGTGTGTGTCCGTGTCCGTGTCCGTGTCCGTGTCAGTGTGTGTGAGTGTGTGTGTGTGTGTGTGTGTGTGTGCGCGTATGTGTGTGTGTGTGTGTGTGTGTGTGTGTGTATGTGTGTATGCGTATGTGTGTGTGTGTGCGTACTGCATACATGCCTTTGAGCATACGCACTGCTAAGTTTAATAAACATGGGTTTAGTCTCACCACTCAGATAGAGTGTGTGCTTGTTTAACAGTCTTCCAATCGGAATATTAATGTAGTGTTTGACAATAGTTAGATACATGGAGTCAGTATACTAGGCTGGTCTTCTCGGTCTATTCAGATACTGCATCGTTTACACTTTAAGCCTGTCTGTTTTAATTGGGAGTGTTCGGCCTTTGATCAAATGCTATTCAGGGTAAAATAAAGTTAATGACTCCCAACAAGACATCGATATTAACATCGATACTTTCTGGCATTGGATTTGCAACACTCCAGTCTTCAGACGGAGGAGGGACTCTCCTCTGCCAATACGCTGGCCTTTGAGCTGACAGACCGCCATCACAATGGCACTCCTTCCCGTCACTCAGTTAGGGAACATTTGGGATGAGTGACGAGCACCGACATGAGGCGTTGTCTGAAGGGAATCCTGGTGTTTACCCGAGACTTACACGTGCCATGTCTCTCTCTCCGATCGTACTGCCTTCGAAGTTTTAGAAAGACTTAAGAGACTCTTAAAGACTCTTTAGGAGTATGATTATTAGTCAGGCTTTATCTATCAGTTTTGCATTTCAAGCAACTGAGTAAAACTTGCTAAAGAGGAAGGGATACCTTCACTATTTATCTTCTGAATAGAGCCCTTCTTGAGCTAAGACCTCTGACTTTTGAGAAAAGACTTTGATTCCCACAAGCCTCAATGTCCTCGGTAGGCTGCACGCTAAATCCATTGATCAGTATCACTCCCCTCCAGAGTCTTCTCAGGTTGCCCAATCTTTGTCTTTTACATAAGCTCTGGATCATACCAATCCCCTGCTGGGGAGGTTTGAATCCCCCTGGGGTCACTCTCTTATTACAGAGAGGGGGCTGTTTAATCTCAGTCTGATATGGGTTCCTTTTCTCCACCAGAAATTAGAAAGAAAGACCCTTATCTCCATGATGAATTTACTCTGACTTAAAAGCGAAAATCAATCGACCCAGTAGGGTTTGTAGAGGGTGGTGTTGAGGGAGAGTAAATGAAATGGAGGTATTCAGAGAGCATAGCTCGAGGGTAAAGCTGAAAGTGTGTGCTTTGCCTGAGGGTGAAGAGAGGGGGGGCGGGTGTAATGGAGCTCTAGTGACTTATCGGCTGTGCCTGGCAGTCGATGGGTTTGTTTATATTGACCGAGCCTTGGGACCTTCACTTGATATTTGAATGGAGAGAGTGAGGGAGGGAAAAGAGAGAGAGAGGGGGGGGAGAGAGAGAGAGAGAGAGAGAGAGAGAGAAATGGGGTGTATGGAAGGGGGTTTGATGGCATTTACTCTAACTAGCCCATTGTTAATTTAGTTTGTCCCACATGGTTAAAAATGAAGGCTTATGCTATCTCAAATGCCACACTGCTGTGCTAACACATGAAAAGCATTCATAGATGCTCATTAGTGTTATTAAAAGCTTTATGGATATTTCTAGATAACTGACTTAACATAAATAAATCCTCATTATGAGAACGAGGGTTATTTTATTTTTACTTTGAAATATACAGCGTTCAAAGCAATTTGTAAATATATATTTGTTATCATGTTAAAACACATTCTGTTGTTCATACAGTTTGGATGTATGGTCTGCATGGTCCCTGATCAGTGAAAGCAGTATGTTAAAGTTGCTATATAGAACTTTCCACCTCTGGGGGAGCTTTTGTGCTGGATGGGTCCCCTAAATAAACAGAAATATTGTCAAGAAATTACCTGATAGGACAGACAGGGGTACACCTCCCCACACCCATGAGCAAAAGCTTATTTAGCAACGGTTGGTTAGCTTTAAACTATGGACTCTGTGGTCTAATGAGGTAAGAAATGATTATATCATGAACCGCACAGCCAACATTCAAGATAAAGTGTTATGGAAACAATTAGTGACAAAAGTTCTGTAATGTATTTTTAAGCACTGTGAGTGACTGAGCCCTGCCTCCTCAGGCCTGCACGCTGACCTGGAGCCAGTGAAGTTTGACGTGAAGCTGGAAGAGAGTCCCAGCAGCTCCATCATGCTGACTCCCACGTCTGAAGTGACCTCGATGGAGCTGGCCGCTCTGTCCCCTCCCCAGGTGTCCCCCTCCTCCCAGCTCTCCGAGAGCTCCTCAGACACCAGCACTACCACCGAGGCCCCTGTGGTCCCTGAGGCCCCCGGCCCAGCCCTGGAGTCAGGCAGCCAGCCAGATACCTCTAGCACAGACGGGGAGCCACGCACAGATGATGACAAGGACCCCAAGGGGAGCAAGGCACACCTCCACTGTCCCGTGTGCAAGGTCACGGTCAACTCTACGTCCCAGCTGGAGGCACACAACAGTGGTATGTACACTACAGCAAGGAGAGGTAGATGTTGTAGCTAATGTTCTCCCCTCCATGTCGTACAAATCACATACAGTCGCTAAGGAAAGAGTGGCTTGTGTTTCCAGCACACTGGTGTATCTAACAGCTTCCCCCCCCCCCCCCCCCCACCCCACTGTTTCCACTCCCACCCCCTCCCCCTCTCACTCCCCCTTCCTCTCCAGGTACGAAGCACAAGCTGATGCTGGAGGGCCAGAGTGTGCAGCCACGGCGCCGGGGGAAGGTGGTGGCCGCGCGCTCCGCCCCTAAGACCAAGCGTCTGGGCACCAAGGGTAGCGTGGGGGTGACCAGCAAGAGCTTCCACTGTGAGGTGTGCGAGATCTATGTCAACTCTGAGACCCAGCTCAGTCAGGTGAGGGGGGGGGGGGGGGGGGGGGGTGTGATGGGAAGGAAGGGGGGGTACTGAATTGATAGATCTCTAAGTCACTCTGAATGAGCTTAAGTAGCAAGAAAGAGTGAAAAGGTAGTACAACCGTGGGGTTTGGGAGAGAGCCAGGAAAATATATGACCCTCAAGCTTCTCAGGGCTCCTGGTACTACATGAAATGAAAGGTGGAGAGAGAGAGGGAGGGAGAGGGGGTTGTGATTAGCATACCACACTTTGAGAATACCTGTAGATGTGCTAAGACACTCTACGTGACTGTTAACCTGATAGGATTCCATTCAAATGGCACTGGCTCCAGCAGTGTATTTGGCTGTATTTGGGGAAAGGGTCTGTTACACTGCCAGACAAGGGAAATGGAGAATATATCATATCAGCCATCAAAATGATGGCTGATATCACCTCCATATACTATCCAGTACATCCAGAAAGATGTGGCTCCATTCCAGGTGATGTAAAATACATACCTGATAGCTACAGGAGCTACCTCTTTTAACCGATTTTGCACTTTATATCATTTATTTGACTAATGTTATGCAGTTACATTATCTATTGTTTGTATAAGAGGGGCTGACCACTGATGTCACTTACCTCATACAATGATTATGTGATGATGATGTCATGATAATGACCTCATTAAGTGTTTGTGCACATGTTATTTGTAGACGGTTAAGGTTTTATAATTCCTATGGCCATCTTGCTTGGATTCACCTGGCACTGGTTTCATTTACATAGAGTGAAATAAAACTAATCCTGTGAAAACAGGATACTTTCACACTGTGCTTATTTTTCCACATTCGGCAGATGTACCTCAGATGGTATCATGATTCACTGCGAGGACTGTAGAGGCACTTTAGCCTGTACAAGCTATTTGTAGCATGTTTATGTAATGAAGAAATATTGACGTCCAATGATGTGGTTACCTTGGCATGCATGTAGGGCTTTTATTGAACCTTTTTTTCCATGCTGTTTCTGGAATTGCTCCCCTTGTGATGTTCATTAGCGTCTACATTGATGGGATTGTCTTTGAAAGTCTTGCTACTTTCAGTCATGGGAAATGAAACACTATACCCTATACTGGCATGTGTGGGAAACCTTGCATAGTACATTCCATTGGCACAGTTTAAACCTCAGCCAATCCTCTAACGAACCAGGACAAGCCAGTTATAAACCAGCAGTGGAGCAGAGGAGTGAATGATGTACAACGGGCTCATTGGAATGCATGGAATGGAATTAGGAATGGTACCAAACAAGTCCTCTGATTTCTACCTCCACCAGCCTCTACTGGTACAGTAGAGAGAGAGGCAATGTAGAAGTCAGGATTTTCAGATATTTTGATTTATTGAGTCTATCAAATTGAAGACTGACAATTTTAATCAGGTATTACTGTACCTCTGATGATTTAATTTAATTGATTGTTTGGGTGTTGTAATGTTGTGTTTAAGTCATATATCAGTGATGCAGATTGGTAAACTAATGTATTTCTCCTGATTTCACCAGCACATGAATAGCAGGAGGCACAAGGATCGGATTGCAGGCAAACCCCCCAAACCCAAATTCAGCCCCCACATCAAGAGTCAGCCTACCTCCAGCTCAGCGGTAAGACACACACACACAAACTGACACACACAGATAGATACATGACACAAATGTGCATGTGTATACCCACCTGTGAATTAAAAAACAACATGCATGTATTTTTCCCCATGAATTTTAAATGAATTATTATATAATTAATTAAATTAAGAAAATCATTGATATTTATCTCCTGAGTTGACTGAACTCAAATGGAATTGACCCCAAACTTGACACATACACACACACACACACACACACACACACACACACACACACACGCACACACACACACACACACACACACACACACACACACACACACACAAACACACAAATGTGTACGCACACACTCACTCAAGCATACTCAAGCACACACACAAACACACACACACACATGTACACACACACCTCATTACTCTCAGGGGGTTCTCTCATGGTGAGCCAGCATATCTCCGTGCCTGTCCTGTCAGAGAGGTTAACCACACTGCTCTGTCGTGCTGAATGAGTCCCCTGCCCCTGAGACAGGTCTAAAATAGCCCTACTACCCCCACTGACGAGCACTGGCAGAAGCAGCCTGAATCAGCACTCTGAATTAATCACTTTTGTGCTCCTGTCATGTGTGCACCTTCCCATTTCTCCCTCCCTCCCTCCCCCCTCCCATCCTCCTCTCTTTCCCCTACAGAACGTCAGATGGAGTGGATACGCAGGTGGGGCTGTATCTGCCATGAAGAAAGTGTTCAGCCAGTACAACCTCACCTCTCTCTCCGCTCAGGTTAGTGGCAGGATGAGGAGGGACAGGGCCAAGGGAGGCAGACAGCAGGGGCTGGAGCAGGGTACTTGGGAAATATTGCCATTGGGTCTAGCCTGGGGCTGGGGACTGAGCAGAACCAGAAACTGCTGCACTGCCCTTGTGGAAACATTGTAAAAGAAAGAATAAAAAGTGTGTCTGTGTCTTTAGTCAGTCCTTGGGTTGCTCTGAGGGGATGGATATCACTATGGAGAAATGCAGGAGTACTGTATGTTTAGCTATGGTAACTATGTGTGCAAAAAAATGTACCTCAGGGCAACGTGTTGACTGAGTAAATGTGTGCACTTCATTGAGTAAATGTGTGCACTTGGCGAAATGAGCCTCTCTTTCTCCTCTTCCCTCTCTTACTCTCTCCACTCCTGTCTCCCTCTCTCCTCCAGACCAAACTGGCCTTGCAGAAGCAGCTGACCAAGAGCCTGACCACTGGCTTCCTGCCAAGCCCCCTCACCCAGCCCACCCTGTGTACCATGGCAACCAACCCGCTGGCCCTCCGCCACCCAGCAGCCACCACCTTCTTTCAGACGCCCTTCCTGAGCCCGGCGCTGTTCCGACCCGCCCCAGGGCCCCTGAGGGCCACACACACTCCCTTCATCTTCTCCCCTTACTAATGGCACAGCCCCTCTCCCTCTGTGCTCCTCCCCTGTCCCCTCTACCAACCCACCGCCTCCATTACTGTGACCCACATGACGAGGGCCACGCGAAAACTATGCAGCCTGCGAGAGTCAGGATGGTGAGAGCGAGCAAGCACACAAACCTTGGCCCTCAGGTGGGCGTGGAGCTGCTTAACAGCTCTGATCATGGAGGACACACCCCCAAGGCCAAGGTCCCGCCTCCCCACCTCGCCCTCTCTCTGCTCCTCCTCTGGTTGCCTGAGGAACAGGACACGCCTCCAGGAACAGACTGGTTTAGGAGGTCTCTTTTACAGCCACTTCATGGGTCGATTTGGTTTGGATTATTGCTATTATTATTGTGTAATTTATTAGAGAACAAAAATAGAGAAGTATAGATGTATGTTTAGTGTGGTTGCCACAAAATAAGGTCCCTTTACTTGATACTCCTCAATACATAGTTTCTTTACTCAGTGTTTTTTTGTTGTTGTTGTTGTGACAGGTCAATAGGCCATGCAGAAGGTGAGACCAAGTCAAACCTGGCTAATTTAAACTGTTGGTTAAGTGACAAGTCTTTAACACCTCCTCCATAAGCTCAAAGCACTCAGGGTCTTGGGAGCAAAGGGATTTATATTGCATCTTGGGTATAGCAGACACGTGTCAGAGCTCATGACTCTTATTGAAAGCCATCTCCTTCTGAGACAGGTCTCTCCCACATACATGTTATGGGGAGAAACAGGAAGGCTCTGCGGCTTTGTAACTCTGTTACCTTCAGCCATAGTCTCATGTGGACCTATGGACACAGGTAGAGAGGTCTCTTGAAATGATGTGAACTGTCTTGTTACAAATACCCTTGTGCACCCGACCCCTCTCCCATACACTGTGCTTGGGCTATTTCTGTTCCCCAGAGCCCTGGGTTAATGTGCAGATGAGATGATTAAGGCCTTTCTCTCTCTCTCTCGCTCTCTCTCTTTCTTTCTCTCCCTCTCTTTGTCCCTATGAGTCACAGCCAAACATGGCCTTTCATAATTCATTTTTTACCCTGCATCCCCTGGATTACGCACTCATTAGGGTCCTGAAAAGGTCAGGTTGTCAACTTGATTTTGTTTCAAGTTGCAGATCTGACTTGGTAGAGCCACTTGTGCATTCTGACTGTCTCTATTCTGACTGTCTCTATTCTGACTGTCTCTATTCTGACTGTCTCTATTCTGACTGTCTCTATTCTCGCCTTGTGAGCAGTACAAAATAATTTCAAAGACGTCTTATATTATAGTCTGTTGCTATTCCTTTCCCCAATGATGGAGTAGAGTTTCTCCCCCCCCCCGCCTCCAATACCAGCCCACTCTCCTCCCTTCACCCTCATCCTTAATTTTCTCCTGCACTATCTCGGCATGAGCTGATGAGAAGCAGTGAATGACAATTTCCCTCGCCGAAAAAACAAAGGGGACAAAATGACTTGATGGGTTTTCAAACCTCAATTAAAGGTTTTGACTGTGCCGAGGGACGTGTGGGTGGAGGCAGGTGGGGGATAGATCCCCAATGCTTGATTGGCATCTCCTGACAGAGTCTACGCCCAGGCAGAGAGGAAACAAAGCACAGTGCCATGGCAACCACATTAAAAGCACCTTAAACAGATTTACTTAAGAAAGCAATGAAAATATGTTCACATTCTTTTTTTTTCTGTGTTTGTTCTTGGTGTCATTTTTCATAGTCTCATGCCAAGCTTTTTTTCAATCGCATTAACAATCAAGTTAAAAATATTTTAGTGTGTTTTTGTCTGTGACAGGTTCAGATCTCAGATTTTAAAGCAATACATCATACATGTCTATCTATATTACATGTTTTCAGTGGGAGAGAATGGTATGGGGCTTTATCCAATCTGATTCCGAACAGTCTGTGGCCTACTCCTACACAGCTAAAGGCCAACTAAAAATTGTCAATGAGGAGTCATTTTAAATGATGAGTTGTTCTGATGGTACTGCTCTTGATGGTCAATCACATTGTCATGTTGTTGCTCTGTGCTGGGCTAGTCCAAAAATAGCTGCTCTCATACTATGAAAGGATGCTTCAGCTCTCTGTGTTGACGTTGTTGTGGTCGCACCGTCTGAAGAGAACAGCAGAGAACTATCATATAGATTAAACTGAATAAACATTGCTATGGATAAATGTGGCCAATACAGCAACAACACATATATATTCCTATGCCCTTCTTGCTCCCAAACTGTCCACACTATAACACTCCATCCCCCTAATACTAGACCCAACACTATGTGAGGTCATGGTTAAGGAATACACTCCACACCAAACCTTTTTACTGACTTTAGTACCAAACACCTCAATTACACCCAATCAATCCACTGAAGCTACAGTAAAATGGGGGAAATCCTATGCAGTTTTGTTGTTTCCCTCAGTGCAATATGTACGTATATGTGTCTGTGATGCAGCAGCGCCATCTGCAGTCAAGACCCTGTAGTTGCCCCCTTGAAAGGTTCACAGTAGACAGTCTCCATCTCTTTGATGTTCTGTTTCTTTTTGAGGCCTTCGGTCTTTGGGAATATGAAGCCACCAGGTCTCCTTGCCATACCAATGTGATTCTCCCCGGTCACACTACTCAGTGAACCAGCCAGCCTATGATCTCCTCTGTTTGTTTGTCTTTTAATCATTCAATGGGAACTCTGATATATAGAATTTAAAGGAACGTTTTTAAATGAAAAAACCTAGAGAGGCAAATTATATATGTAGACGCTATAGAGTTAAATGTAGAGATTTTATCAAAGTTACTATTGTTATCTGTATCATGATGAAATGCAGAGGATAGATTCTCTTGATGTAGGCTATGTACAGCAGATACCTGCTGTAAGGGAAAGAAATTTGACTGCTTGTTTTTTCTGTTTGTTTCATTTACATGGTTTTACCTAATTGTTTTTTAATCTACAAAGATACAAATGCTGAAACAAAGTGCTTGAGTGATTCTTCTTCTTCAAAGTTCAAACAAAGATTGAATAACCGCCACACAACACATCAAATGTGGAACATAAAGGCCTTTTCAGACTTTATACAGTGGGCAAAGACTAACCTGCAGAAGGAGGCTTTCAGCCTACACTGGATAGAGTCTGAAAACTCTTTGGCCTTCTCAGGGCTCACGGTTTCAGCTACATGTATGCCATATGACCCATGGCCTCACAAACTCCATCGCTGAAGAGAGGAGGCACACTCTGTACTTGTGGATACAGTGAAATAACAGCCATGCGATAATCCACCAACGAAGAACACAGGGATTGGATTTTGGACGACCTAACACAGAATATGAGGACCTTCGGAGGACATTGTAAACTCAAGCTGTGTGTGTGTGTGTGTGTGTGTGTGTGTGTGTGTGTGTGTGTGTGTGCGTGTGTGCGTGTGTGCGTGTGTGCGTGTGTGTGTGCTTGTCTTGTCGTCTTCACTCTCCCATCACTGTACACAAACAGGCAACCATGGAGAGGATTGTCCAGAGATGGCTCAGGCCTGAGAAGAAGCATAATTGATTAAACAAAGCTGCTATGACACAGGCTTTCTTTTCAGTTCCAGTGGTGTGACAGAGCTTTCCACAGTGTGATCTCTCACTGTGAAGACCTCATAGTGAAAGAAGAAATTATTGTAAACTTGGGACAGAACCCTGCGGGGCGCCACATTATGATATTTGAGCAATAACAAAGGGTGCACAACTGTCCAAAAGGAGCCTTACTTATTGGTGGAAATATAAGGTCAAGATTGACCAATATTTATTTGGGCGTGGTTGCTCCCCAATGAGAAAATAAGGAAATCAATTATTTAATTTGGATTCTGTTACTTGTTTGAAGGTTGAATAGGACAAGCACACACACACACACACACACACACAATAGTAATAGACATGAAAGAAAATGTAATAATTTATGTGAAGAACCCAGTAATCCATTGATGTTCAAGTTCAAGATATTATTGCCATACCAACCAAACATGTTAGGAATTTGTTTCAGTGCAGCTCATGTTGTATTTTCTGTGATACTATTTTGATTTGAGGCTGTACAAGGAAGCTCTATGCAGCCATCTTGACTGCAGCTGCTTGTGACGTGGCAGGTGCTGACATTTCTCAGAGCTAGGCAAGTATCTGATCAAGGATCTGTCAGCTCTGGCCACAGGTCTGTCAAATGTGTATGTGTGTGTGTGTGTGTGTGTGTGTGTGCGTGCGCGCGCGTGCATGCGTGCGTGTGTGTGTCTGTTTCTGTGTCTTTGTTCGGGTCATCTATGTCTGCCAATGATAAATGTAACAACACAGTATTCATTTTCAACCCATTTTGGAGGCTAGAGTCATCACAGCAGGTGTGCGACACCGTAATGATACGCTGGTGTGGGAGAATGACAGAAGGTTTCTGCCCACCCCTTATCTGAGTGCTCTTGCACCTGACAGAGAAATTAGTGATATATTGCAGAGAACCAGTTGAGATGCTGTTCGAGTTTAGACACTGGCTCATCTCTTGTATAGTTTCAGAGATTGAGTTCTGAATAATGCTTTCTAATCATACTGGATTCTAGAATAACACCGCCTAGAGCTGTTCTTCACAGCCTCACTCTCCTCTAATCTACCCCCTGTGTGCATAGCCAGTGCTGTGTCTTTGTTTTCATGTGCTCTTGTTGTCTCTGAAGCCAGTCATCTACCCTTGCCATAATCATGCCAATCAAAGGAGCATCTGTCTCTCGACTGTTTGGACTGTGATCTACTGTAACATCCAATCATTGTGTGCATTCTTCAATTAGGTATGACTTTGTTTATGTCCAGTCCATGTCCTTGTTTCTATGAAGGTGAGCCCTCCCAGATGACGTTGGACAGTGTGTTGTTGTTGGTGTTGTCCTCATCGCCACAGGTCCTTGTGCCAGCGCTCCCCGTGTGGAAATGTAAGATAAGCACAAACACATCCTCCTCTCATGCCAAACGGGGATGTCATTTGATCCATAGCTTGACCATAGTCAGTGTCTGGAAGAACAGAGGGACATTATAACCTTGACTGACACCATCCCTTTACATGACATTGGTTATTGATCTCTAACTGACTGCCCGGGCGGGTTAAGACTTGTGCATCGACACCCTTATCTCGACGTGGTGGTTTCTTCCTCTCTGTATCAACCTGACAGGGACATGGGTTCTGTGTGTATGCATCCAGTTGTACAGTACATATCAATATCTGTGACTTCTTGTGTTCAATTCAAAACCAATGGGACATTACAAATCATGCACCATGATGTAGAGGAAAACAATAATAACCTATGAAGGGACATGGCCAGTATTTATTGTAATGCCTTTGTCATAGTATGTTCATTGTACATTTTTACCATGACTTTATGATGTACCATAAGAATTGTAAGGTGGAAAGAGAGTAAGATATTTTGATATTGCTCTTTGCTTTAAATGTTTTTTTTCTGTCTGTAATCTGTATAGATAATGCAAGGTTGAGCAAAAGTGGCAGAGAAAGACAGACGGAGGGTTTGGAAGGTGAAATAAATCAATTAGATCTCCCACTTCCACAGTGTCATTTTGTTCTTTATTGGGCTCCACGCATCCGGCTGTTGACTGTAAACAGCCAATTTGTCAACATGTCCTACTTCATAATGACAGAGGTGTCAGACCATCTCCATCAACCTTGCCTCTCTGTGGCCCACAGTACAGTGTGTGATTAAATTCACATCTCAAAGATGATTAAACGTGACAAATGTTTATATTTATTAGAGCTTGTCTTGCATAACATTGTGGTAGTGTGTTCCTTGTGTATTGAGGTGGAAGGATCTGCATCAGCTGCTTTTGAGTCAGTTAATGATGGCCTCATTGGCCTGTCAGTAAGCATAACAATCATTATTTGACAGGAAACATTTGACCTTCCCCATGCCTCTATCATATCATACCTCTCTTTTGTGTAGACACAGTAATAATCTCTTCAAGGACTATTGTACCTTTCCTTCAGCCCACAGTACAAGCTCTCTATTGGGTACTTAAAATTTAAAAACAGGCCAGAACAGATTGACCAGGTTTTCAAACAGGAGACTTATGAGGAGACTCCCGAGAGTGAGATGAGGGAAGGGTAATCTAGTGCAGGTCTATGGGGTGTGTTGGGGGCTTGAGCCTGGGGTCAAGCAGTAATGCTTACCTCATGGGGCAGATTATCCTGTTAAATCATGGCCCAACTGCTAGTACACTGATGCTACATGATGCAGGCCTCAAATTATCCAAGCCTTTAAATCACAGACCTCTTGATGACCTGCTATTGGGAGAGAAACACTATGATTAGAAGGTCAATAGAGTGACTGCCAGGCTTGAAATAAATCTTCTCCATTGTAGGAACTGGGGAAAAACCCATTTGCTCTGTATGTCCCTAGGGAGGGCTATAGATGCTCAGCTGCAGCGGTGAAGAGGTTTTTTGTGTTTTTGCTATGACTGTAAAATAATATTTGAGTGTGGCGATAAAAGCACATTGCCTTCTTTTTTTCTCTCGGTGACATCCTTGGGGAAATAACTCTTTTGTGGTCGCTCAAGTCTTGTGGGTGAGGTTCATAAATCATATCAGGGACATGTCACAAATCTGCTCCTCATACCTGCAGTATTCTGTGTGTGTATTTTATGTATTGTGGTAAATGTCCAATTTTTACGCAAGGTCAATACAGAGTGAAGTATTTCATTGCTCACTGCTCTCTGTTAAACTCAGATAAGTGAATGTATGTGTGGGAAGGTGATATATAGGGTGCTTAAGTTGCTGGGTTGAAGTCCTCCATTTTCTGTATGTCGAGGAAGACATAAAATGAGAGTTGTAATGTAATGTTATTTCATTATGATCCAAACATAATACTACAGTATGTATGAATACACCCTTTCTTAGTAAGTAACGCTAGAGCACTGACTTTAGTCATTGATAATAACATGGCTGAAATGAGACAACATCTCTATTGTTCAATGAGGGGAAACCAAGGTGAGAGTATCATTTCAGGAACGTTCCACTTCAGGTTTTCTCATTAGTTTACATTAACCTTTCTAGTCAGCTGGTCGTCATGGAAGTGTTGGCAGGTTCATTTGCTCTGCCTAAACATTTCTGACCTTGTCTCAATTTATGTAGAGCACAACCCCCATTATCATGGGGATCTATGTTGTTTCTACCTAAAATGGCCATTTAAACGCAACAGCATTTTTTGTATACCTTAGATACTGTAGACTTCACAGGTCTCGGTCCAGCTGTGAGGAGCCTGTGTTTCAGTGGCCAATCGGTCTGGAATTAGTGCTATTAATGGGCAGAGGAATCTTACTTCTCCGTACAGCCAGACTGGATTGGTGGATACTACTGTACAAAATCCCTGGGTGATCACTGATCATCCATAAAAGGAAGAGATTAAGCAGTTAGACAGGATTACTACAGGCTCCCTTGACAGCAATCAGGACTACAAAATAAAATGGCTTATTTCAGACACTTGGGGATTTATAATGATCACAACCCCAAAGGCACAACCAGGCATTGAGAGAGGATGAGAGACCTCTGTTGGCCACATAATGAACTGCCTTTCTTCTGAAGCGAACATTTGTTATATAAAATAGACACTACAAAAGTCTGTGGTTTAAGTCATTGAGCTAGCTGTTGCTTTTATAATTGCTCTGAAAATGCATATCTTAGTCACTCTGTGACCCCACACTGGCCCCTCTCTCACCCTCCACATGTACACTGTGTGTCATGGATGCAGTGGTTTCAGGGATATGTGTCTAAAGTCTGGGAAGGAAAATCCCCAGTCATTCCCACTGTAGCCTGCATATCCACCACATCTCTAAGGGCGATCTGTTTTGATAGCTGAGCAATCATGAATGCAGAAATCATTCAGATGACAACTGTATTCTACTGAATTTAATCATCTTTTGAATCATGCAAAGATATACACAACAGTTGCATATTTTAATTTGTTTACACAACATGCAAACAATTATTGTCTCCACAACATTTTGATAGATAAATACAGTATTATGCATCAGAATATAAATGCAAATTCATCAAGAAAATAATATGCAGTTCAATACAGACAACAGGATGCAGGTGCACAATGTCAAATCATAATACAAATATAGATCTGCGAACCGTCGCAGAGCATTTTTCTTGTTCATTGATAAAAACATAAATTGTTGCACAGAAGAACTGACCCTGATATGGCATCAAATTATGCAGGCAATGAAATGTATTTTATTTGACCAACAAAGTGTTTTACAGCTCAGTAACTACAATCAAGGATGCCCCATCTTCAACTGAGGCCAAGTGTCTAATCGACAGTAAGGACTTTTTAATAACGGACAGATGAATATGTGACATCATACAAGCTGCCATGCCAAGGCTTTGGTCGAGGGCAAATACATCTCTGTCAGTCCCCATTGGGGCCTGTCCAGCAGGCATGAAGCTTTACAAATGCCCTGCTCACCAATAGACACACAGAATAAGACTGCCAGACGGCCAAGACAATTAAAATTCAAACATTTTAAAAATCAAAGCTAACACAAAAGGCAGTAGTAGGTGTTTCTGGCAAATCTGTCGGAATACATGAACAGTACAACGGAATGTTTTTCTTTCTAAATTTAGAGGTAATTCATGCCAAAATAATACCACCATGTATGACTGGATGGCATGCCAGTAGTGTAACAAATCTCAAACAGTACTTTAATCCCTTATGCATCCTCCCTAACATAGGCCTATCCCACCTGATTATCTTTCAGCAATTTTTTTTTTAATGTCATCAAAGTTCAGTCTCCAAATGTTCATGAACGTAATTGTTTTGATTCAGTCAGTGTGCATTCTTGCAGTGCAGTCATAACATTGTCTATGTCTGTATGCATGTGATAATCAGCTTGTCATGTGTCCTCTCATACTCTTCTCCCCCTCCACCTCTGCATTTCCCATAATACAATCTCCTTTTTTCCTGTTTCCTCCCTCCCTAGCTCTCTAAACCTTGTTTCTCCCTCATGCCATCAGTCCATCCTGCTCCCTCAGCTATCGACGGACCCACTCCCCTTGTTCTTGTTGCGGCTGAGGGGAAAGGATGACTTGCTCTGGGGCTGGGTCATTTTGCTTGCCAGGTAGACAAAGGGCTCAATCAGGGTGCGCCGGTCCACCACTGACACCTCCCACAGACGCACTTTCTCAGTCTTGGCCCAGTGCTGGGCCGCCTCCACATCCACCCTCCTCTGCTCCTGCATGTCCAGCTTGTTACCCAGCACCACAATAGTCACCTGTGGACAAACATAATCATTCATGGGTAGGAACGCCCTCACATCAGTGGCATCAGTCCCCTAGAGCATGTGAGGAATGCTGTCGGTAGAGATGCTTTGCTATAACCTAACTATTGTGATCACCCTTTCTTGACATGAGAATAATGGACCACTAAAACAGATTAAGGTCCTCACCTCTTTCTTGTCACGGTAGCGGTCAATGTCTTTCTTGAGTGCCTCCATTCTCTTGAAGGACTCCTTACTGTCAATGCTGTAGACAAGAACAAAGCCATCTGCAAAGGAGTAGTAATGGCGAGGGAACTCCAGTCCGTCCCGCAGCCCCCGTGTGTCATAGAAGCGCACTTGCTCTCGTGTGCCGCGGTCAGTTTCTATGGAGCCAATGTAGATGTCCTCCAGGGTCTCCATGGGCTCTGAGCCTGTACGCATATGAGGACACGTATGATAAGTGGCTGGAACCAGAGGATTTCACATTATTGGGTCATGCAGAATGACTTGGGCTTACAAATGAACTGCTTACCTGCTATATGATTGGCATATAGTAATTGCTCCAAAACCGCCGTTTTTCCAACGGCAGCCAGACCACACACCACTACTTTACAACTTTTTCCCATGGTCAGTCCTGACAAGTCTGTGAATCAATAACAAAACAGAGCACAGTATTTTTATTAGCTACAGCCAGCAGTGCGCTGTGTTTACACTGTTCTTATCAATACACGTTTATTACAGGCCAGTTAACTGACGTATTAGGGGAAGGGAGTCGTTTATCTCTTGTGTAATAGAACAGGGGCTAAATGACGTTCTATCTAAATACCACTAAAGTTGACGTCGTCGGTTCATATCGTCGAAGGACAGCTAACTAGCTAGCTATAGCTACAATAGGTTTTCGTCCACGATCTAGATTAGGATTGATTTCACTAATAACCTTATACTGATCAACGCCCGAAGGTTTGTCTTAATTGAACGTCTTAGATGAAAATTTTAAAGGCATTACAGTGTTTATATCGATCTTAACATCCCTGTTTGTCTCGGACACAACACTCACCAAAAATACTTCCTGTTTACTGCTTACGTAACGTGGGCGTAACCAGACTGCTCGGCTATGTAACAAGTGCGACCTCTAGCGTCTGGCGCTGTCTCCTGTCCCATGTTGCGTTAGAGGTGTCCTAAATTGTAGTCACGCAGCGCATATTATCAAATCTGACAACGCATGGATATGTCTGTAGATCTGAGAACCACACAAATATGATATAGTAATCTACTAATCTACGCAACCCGTCTGCAATTGTAGGTGACCTGGAACACTTGCTGTGTCACATGAGACAGCTCTCTTCCCCAGCTGTCAAATCAAGCTCCGTCCGTGTAGTTTGCCCCCCCAACACAAGCCCCCCCAGTCCACCAAAATGGCGACGGTTGACTATGATGATGATGTGACCATGGATCCTGAGATGGAATACCTCAGCGACGAGGAATTGGAGAGGTGCGTAGCCGTGACGGCAACAATAAATGTACACTTTTTACAACGAACGTTGTAATGTCATGACATGTGGATGCTTCGAATTTGCTTGCCATACTTGGTCGTGTGTTTAGCTAAGTCAGACAGCAGTGGCTAGCAGCACAGCAAGCCAGCGTTAGGCCAGGTCATATCTATTATCAATGGGGCCAGGCTCTTTTTTTCAGCCCTCTGTCATCTAGTATCATCTACGATTTAGGTTAGCTTCAGCGCACAATTATCAACTCAAGCCGGAACAATCAAAATGGCCTTGCTCTCTCTGCTGTCCAGTGTGCACCACACGCACTGACACAGATGGCAAGTAGGCTTTTATAGTTGGGTAAATCATTATCTAGCTTGCCATCTACCTAACGTCATTACCGAACATTCTCAGGTCAGCAGCAGTAACCTTTAGGTACAGTATGGCAACCTGACTGGTCGGTATGTAGGTCGTAATCTGTCATGTCTTTCCTCACCTTGGCAACAGTGCTGGACACTGTCTATCCCAAACAATATGCCATGTGTCATTAGATTAGGGCTTCACGACAGACAAAATATGATATTGCGATATATCAGACTTGATCTTTACACTTGACATGATATAAAAACAACTGTCAAAGTACGATAACCAATTGAAACATCTATGCATGCGTGAGTAAAGTGCAAACAGTCAAGTGCATCTAAAGCGCATTTTTGTTTTATTGAGTGAGTGTCAAAGAGAGGCAAATATTACAGCCTCTGGCGAAATAGATATTGCACATGTTATGTATAATATATATGTTGATTACCTAGCCATCTTTGCTCCACTGCACATTCAACATTTAAAGCACGACACTTTATTGGGGGGGAGGACGATGACACCTGTGCACAGGCCTGCTTTTGCGCCTGCTTGCCTAGGGTGCCCTCTTGCGCCTCTGTCTGATTGAGATCTGAAGCATGGTGAGGTTTCCAAAAAAAGTTGGCTTCACCCTTGTGTCATGTGATCCCTTCATGGCAGTCTCTGCTGTATTCCCTCTATCCTTTGAAAGCTGTTTGTGACCCAGGCACACTCTTAAAATATACACTTGTCCACTTCGTCTCATAGGCCCTCTCTTTCGGTTGGATGAGATGCTTCCTTGCTGCTGGTGTGGCTTTTTCTATGTTTAGACTTTTGAGTAGCAGTCCCTTTACACCCCCACACCAATCTGAAATGTCATGTAGTGTGGTTGGAAGCAACCCGATATAGATGAGCCTTGCTCTACCACAAGTGTGTATGTATGCCTATCAGAATGCATTATAAAGCTGACCACTTTCAGCATTCTTTCAACATACAACATTCTCAAAATATCAAATATGGCAGCAGTGAGACCTAATGGACTGTACAGTATCATGTATATAACAAATAAACCTTGATTTGTATGGACACCTCTTGATGACTGGTATACAGGCTACAGTGAAGTCATTGATAACTCCCCTATGCATTTCTTAAGAGGTGTTCCCTTTTCATACTGTAGCCTACTTTATTTTGTTGGCAAAAAATACTGTAGGCTCTGCCCTCATGCCATTTCATGAAAAACTCTTGAGTATTACTTTTGTCAACAGATTGTTTCATTTATTTTTGACACGTTTCTGTGTAAATTGTTTCTCCAGGGAAGCTGAGTGCTTCAAAGAACAGGGAAATGCCTATTACATCAAGAAGGATTACTCTGAAGCATTCAACTACTACACCAAGGCTATAGGTAAGAATAGGTTTCATAAATGATGTTGTTTTCCTTCCTCTCTGTCTCTTATTGCTGTCCATATACTGACTTTACCAAGAAATAGACCACCAACCTAGATAATGGTGAGAGCAGATATTCTATTGTTATATTAGCCTATATACATTTATTGTATTATGATCTATTATCATTTGTGTATTCTGACAGACATGTGTCCCAAGAATGCTAGTTACTATGGAAACCGGGCAGCCACGCTGATGATGCTGTGTCGGTTCAGGGAGGCTCTGGAGGACTCCCAGCAGGCAGTGCGGCTAGACGACACTTTCATGAAGGTACAGTATGCTCTATCAGGTACAGCACCATCTTGAGCAATGGGCTTGGCAAATATGGAGCTAGTCTGACCTTCCAAAAGGTTCAGTCATTCCGTGTACACAATTAAATCAGGTTTATGGAAATAGTGGAGTCATTTGTTTTCCCAGCGGGTGTTTCCCCAGCCTGTGTTTCTGCCCCAGCATGTGAACTCACTGTGAGTCACTTGCCCACAGGGTCATCTAAGAGAGGGGAAGTGCCATCTGTGTCTTGGCAACGCCATGGCTGCCAGCCGCTGTTTCCAGAGGGTTCTGGAGCTGGAGCCTGACAACAGCCAGGCACAACAGGAGGTGGGTCAGCCACAAGCAGCCTCTGTGTCAGGGGCAGGCCATGACCTGGCCATTTACCACACTGCTTTGAGTTATTTTTGCTGAAAATGTCCCAAATGTGAATTCAATTTGTTTGGCTGGGAGTATTGAGATTGATTAATTGAATTGTTCATGTCTTGATGGAATGGCATAATGACCCTTCTCTTCAGGTGAAGAATGCAGAATCAATTCTAGAGTATGAGAAGATGGCAGAAATAGGATTTGAGAAGCGTGACTTCAGGATGGTAAGCTGTTTTATTTGCACAGCCTACTCTAAAAATCTGTCAGATGTTTGTGTGTGGGGGGGGGGGGGCAAGGTCAGTCGCTGGTATGACTGTTCTTGTAACAGCTATCCCTGTTTGTAGACACAACAGTCTCTCCCTCTGGTGTCTACAGGTTGTCTTCTGTATGGACCGAGCCTTGGAGTCGGCCTCAGCCTGCCACAGGTTCAAAGTGCTGAAAGCAGAGTGTTTGGCTATGCTAGGTCGCTACCCAGAAGCTCAATCTGTAGCCAGGTAACAGGACATTGTTGGGTGGACATAAATACCCTTTTTGTGTTGATCAAAGTCGTGAATTGTTTGCTGTCTTTCGATTGGCATTAGTATCTATCTGTCTGTGACATAAAGCGGACTTGTTTCTTTGTTGTCTCCTCTGGTAGCGATATCTTGCGGATGGACTCCACTAACGGGGATGCCCTGTATGTCCGTGGCCTCTGTCTGTACTATGAGGACTGCATTGACAAGGCCGTCCAGTTCTTTGTCCAGGCCCTGCGCATGGCCCCTGACCATGAGAAAGCTCGTCTCGCCTGCAGAGTGAGTCCTCTACCCAGTACCCATGCATCTTATTGTTTTTGCTGGCTTCTGATAATTTTCGTGGGTGGTTCTAAATGCTGTCTCCTTTATACTCAGAATGCCAAAGCACTCAAAGCCAAGAAGGAGGAGGGGAACAAGGCTTTCAAGGAGGGGAACTATGAGGCGGCCTACGAGTTGTACTCTGAGGCACTGACAATAGACCCCAACAACATCAAAACAAATGCCAAGCTGTTCTGTAATAGGGGCACCGTTGGATCTAAGGTATGGCTCAAATGATGTATTCATGCTTAATGTTTTGTTTTTTCCCATTTTGGTATTTAGTCAGCTTCAGGATGAGTGTTTTACTCTCACTCCAAGGTTCTTAGTTCCCTCTTAGTTGATTACCTTGAAGATGTTGTACCTACCAGGCCTCTGAAATTTGATACCTTCTGTATAAAACTAAAAGTGTCTTAAAATGGCTCCTGGCATCATGGAGCACTTCTAAATCCTTCAAGAAGTCACACACTCTTGAACAATTTCACAGACATGTTTGTAGCAATATACACGTCTACTGTCCTGGCCCACACACCACACCGACTGTACTACACATACCAACTCAATGCACTCACTCACACACACCTCTGTCAGTGAGCACTCTCTGCTCCTCTTACTGTGTGTAGGCCTATTTTTAGCTGTGCTGCGTCTGTGCGGCTCTGCACTTTGCTTTACTTTCCTCTCTCAAGCCACTAGAACTGGGCCAGCATCTCCCTTTCTCTCCTGTGCCTCCTTGCAGGCTTGCCCTTACCTTTTTTTGTATTTTTTCCCCCCATTTTCCTTTCAAAGCTGAAAAAACTAGACCAGGCTATTGAAGACTGTACCAAGGCAATTAAACTGGATGAGACCTACATCAAGGCCTATTTACGGAGAGCACTATGGTACGTCAATGAATCTTAGCTGTGTGTGTGTGTGTGTGTGTGTGTGTGTGTGAGAGAGAGAGAGAGAGAGAAAGTGAATATTATGAAAGCTGAGAGATGATACTAAAGCTTGTTCCCTATGTGATTGTACTCTGCAGTTACATGGACACAGAGCTATATGAGGAAGCGGTTCGGGACTATGAAAAGGTCTACCAGACAGAGAAGACAAAAGGTGAGTGTTATCTCTGTTTCCAGACGTGTGACTCAGCTGCCGCTCCCTATAGCCCAGTCATTTCCTCTCACCCTGTTAGTCAGTCCTGTTTCTTCATGCTCTTGTGTCTCACTCTGCTATTTCCCACTTGCTGTTATTAGGCAATGTCTCAGGTGTCACTGTGAGGGGCTTAATTACAGTGTAGCACCACCTGCTGGCACCTTATTGCAACTACTTATAGTTAGTGCTGAACTGGTAAATAGCTGTGAGTGTTTCTCTCTTTCTTTCATATACTGGTCTCACTCTAACCTTCTCTTCTGTAGAACACAAGCACCTCCTCAAGAGTGCACAGTTGGAGCTGAAGAAAAGCAAGCGGAAAGATTACTACAAGGTGCTGGGAGTGGATAACAATGCCACAGAGGACCAGATAAAGAAGGCTTACCGCAAACGAGCCCTCATGCACCATCCAGGTATCTGTCAAAGCCCAGCTCTCAGTTAAACCCTCTGAACTGTTACTCCTTAATGAGAGGAAACGTCTTGTTTATCCTCCCACTTGACCAATGTTTATCTGTCAGACCGTCACAGCTCAGCCAGCGCAGATGTGCAGAAGGAAGAGGAGAAGAAGTTTAAAGAGGTGGGCGAGGCGTTTACCGTGCTCTCTGACCCGAAGAAGAAGAATCGCTACGACAGCGGCCATGACCTGGAGGAAGACGGCATGAACAATGGAGGTCAGTAGCTAAGAAAGACCCTCATGGAGGGATCATAGGAGGCATGGGAGGGACAGGTTAAACAGGAGCCTAACTACTCCCCTTAAAGGAGAACAGGCTATGTGCAGCCATGTCAGTGTATTGCTTATGATTTGAAATGCTACAAAGTGTTATTGGTATAGTGTTAGTGGTATTTCTTGGTTGTCATGTTTATGTTTACAATGTGTTTGTGTCTCTCCAGCTGATTTTGATGCCAACAACATTTTCAAGGCATTCTTTGGAGGCCCTGGAGGCTTTAGTTTTGAAGGTAATCAATGTAAGTATTCCAAAAGCTGTGGGAAACAGTACCTTTCTTCTATGATTGAATACATATTTATTTTATTTCACTATTAAACATATTGCAGTGAAACCTGTTTTATAATTTACACTTTTTTTTTTTTTTTTTTAGCATCTGCGCCAGGGAATTTCTTCTTCCAGTTTGGTTAATTGGAGGATTCCCGTACTTCTACAGTAACCCCACCATGGACTCTACTCAGACGGATTCAACCCCCAATCCCACCCTAATTTACATTAACATATCCGACTGATTCTCAGTTTGGATTCTGTCTATGCCATTATGGTATGATAACCTGAATGATATCCAATGACAACATGCAACAAAGTGTGCACCACCCCCCACCCCCCCTAGCAAGGATTCAGGCTCAGACTATTTAACTACTGTTACTGATTTTGATTTGGTTTCCTTTTGTCAAATTGAAACCAATTTGAAAGTCAGTAATGGCAAGCAACCCTGGTATTTAATTTCCATTGAAAGAATGGTGGCCCAAACAAGTAAGAATCATGCTGAGACTTTGAAATAAGACCTCTGAGAAGGGACTGGGCATTGAGCATGCTATAAACCCCTAATGGCTGCCTTCCCCTTGACCAGGAAGTATTCAGAGCATGTTATGTTTTGCCTAGTGATTTAAAGGACAACTTGAATGTTGCATTGGCAGAACACCACCCCTATACACTCAAGAACCAAAAGACAATTTAGCAGCTGTGGGTGAATGCTTATTGAAAGCTGTCATCATGTTATAGAAACAGTTAAGGTTTATCATTTCGATTTCCACAACCGCTGGGGTAAATAGAGTTATCAATAAACTACTGCTGACATGTAGGGAGATGACTGGAAATAGCAATGTCTATGGGTAATGTCTAATCTGGCTGGCTTGTTGGCTTGTTATGCCCGGTATGTCACCCTCTTGTGGTCAGCTTCCTCATCACAAGTTTTATGTTCGATGTTGCCATTCACCAGTTGCTGCATTGTACATTTTACTGGAATGTAAAGTGTTTATTTGTGTTAATAGTTGATAACTGTTTCATTTTTTTTATTTTGATATGTATATTTATTGTAAATTTGCTGTCTCATGGAGGCTCTACCAGGAATGAGGATGCTGTTCTATTATGTAAAAGATTGAAAAGGGCACCAAGGACCAGCTTCCTTTTGGCACATACTCAGGAAAAGAATTTGGTTGTGCCTGTGCATCTATGAAATATAGAGCTGACATCAGTGTATTATACTGGCTGTGTTCCTTTTACTTAATGCAAGCTACTGCTGAGTTAATCAATACCATTATGTCGCTCTCTGCCTACAAATAAATCATGTATACAAATCTATGCTCTTGAACATATCTTAGCAAACTATCAAATTAAGTAACTTTTTGCCTATTTCAGGGACAGTTTTTGGAGTCCTGCTTTTAGTCTAATACGCAGGTTGTCTCCAGGCAGCATTATCTAACTACTTTTCAGTAGTTCCACTGCTTTGTTCATGATGCAGATAACAAAAACAGAGCCACAGGTTGACTGCTTGAACAGAGCCTGTCTTGCGATTTAAATTTGATATCAATTGATAAGACATCATGAGTACAGGATGTCCTGATCTCTTGGTGCACTTGAAGAAAGAAAGCATCTTCATCCTGAGTTTGCTCTCATAAAGCTGAAACAGACTTGACTATGGACCGTTGTCAAATGCCATGTAAATAAAGATGGCCTCTTCTGGGTTTCCCCTTCTTGTCAATGCATTGCTTTTTTCTTTGACTTTCAGATATATGATCAGCCTGCTGCTGTCTACCCCAGCACTGTACTGTCAAAAGACTTGAGACAACAAGAATGAATTGCAGTGATACATGAGGCCAAATGCTTGTTGTTTGTAAGAGATGGGGCTCCAGACTGCTCCAGTCTCTTTAAATCACTCTGGAGGGCTGAAGTCTGTATTCATGTTGTGTTGCTGCACTGTAGCCTATTGTTCTTGAGTTACTGATTAGTTGTTGGTTTCTGCTTGGTTTCAAGAGAGCAAAACACAAATGATACATTTGTATTCTTCAGTTTTGGACATTTGTAATGAAAAATAACTCTTGTTAGCAGTAGACATAGAGTACCAGTCAAAAGTTTGGGCACACCTTGCCAAGAGTGTGCAAAGCTGTCATCAAAGCAAAAGGTGGCTACTTTGAAGAATCTAAAATATAAAACATATTCTGGTTTGTTTAACACTTTTTTGTTTATTACATAATGCCATATGTGTCCCTTCATAGTTTTGATGTCTTAAATATTAATCTACAATGTAGAAAAAAATTTAAACATTGAATGAGAAGGTGTGTCCAAACTTTGGACTGGTAAAAGTCAAGGGATATCACCAAACATACTTTTGTAATTCAGCAGGTCTGGACTTTAATTCAAAGGCAGCGGGATTCAGACCTTCAACCGAGGAGGAGTCAGACTTGTTAGGCTGGTTGCTAGGATACCACTGATGGGACTTTGTTGGAACTACACGAAAGCCTGCTTACAAGGACAGGTCATCTCGCTTGCTGTAATTGCTAATATTTTCAGACATGTCAGACAATGGAGACCAAGGACCCAAGAGCACATTTTCCACTTACATGGCAGAAGGGGACCAGTTGTACCACAAAGGAGAGTATGTCAAAGCTATTGAAAGCTATTCAACGGTAAGCAGCTAATCTTGCTAGCGGTTAACTAGCTGACGCGCATAGAGTTTCAGGGAGCGCGTGTACATTACCGCTGATGATGAAGTTCTACATATTTCCCCAGTCGCCTTGGATGATTAAAGCCACACTCTGCAATTCATGCATATATCACAGCGGGACGCCAACAGAAATGTGATAATGGAGCAATTTGCAAATGCACCCAAGAGAATGTAATGTAAACTGCACTTGATTGTCCTTTAGTGTTTTGGTTATGATACATTTTTTGGATGAGTTTAATGAGTCAATAGCCTGGCCTATATTCTCCCAAATCAAGGGGAATATTGCAGACTACTATGCTTTAGCTAAATATAATCTAGTGCATGTTACTACTTGTGCATGTGGTGGTTGCCATTGCCAATATGTTTTATTGTAGTGACTTGTTGACCACACATTTTGCTGATAGGCTTCTACTCTATTAGTCTAATAATGGCATCCGTTGCCAAAGCCATAATATTATATGGCTAAACCATGTTGATTTATTTCGTAAAGCTTCAACATTTCTTTTAGGCATTGATTCTTCAGGCGGACGACAAAAATTGCCTGGTTGCCAGATCAAAATGCTATGTGAAGATGGGAGATTCTGAAAATGCACTGCGGGATGCGGAGGCCTCTCTCAAAGAGGACAAAGAGTTCTTCAAGGTCCAATCTAAACTTATGGAATCAGTATGATGTGCAGCATTTCCATGCAGATTCAGGCTATTGGCAAAAAACTTTATTTTTGTATTTCTTCATCCTCATTTTCCAGGGTTTGTATCAGAAAGCAGAGGCATTGTACACCATGGGAGACTTTGAATTCGCCCTGGTGTTTTACCACAGGGGGCACAAACTTCGGCCAGAGCTGCAGGAGTTCAGACTGGGCATCCAGAAGGCCCAAGAGGCTATTGACAACTCAGTGGGCAGTAAGTGCTTAAAGGTGCAATCTAGATGGTTGTACGTTTTGCATTACACTATTTTGTTCTGATAAAAAAAAAAAACTCCACCACCCCAGGTCCCTCATCTGTTAAACTGGAAAACAAGGGAGACATGTCCTTCTTCCACAAGGCTGATGAGGTGAGTCCATATTGCAGCCTTGTGACAATACACAAGGTGTCTCTCCCCTCTTCATGTACTGAGTGTCATCATAATTTGGTCTGTATGTGTATGTAATGATTGACAGGTGAAGAAGGTACGGCCAAAGGGGCTTATTCACCCCCTGAGGAGGGAACTGAGGCAGCAGAACCAGAAGACACCCAAGAGCGAGAAGACAAGCAAGCAGCTGTTGGGAGAGCTTTACAGTGACAAGGAGTACCTAGAGAAGCTACTGCAAGATGAAGGTAGGGTAGTCCTCCTTGTGCCCAACTTGCTCCAGTACTTAATTTCCACAGACTTTCAGTGTACACATGCAATGCTGTTACTCGTATGCTCGTATCACTGAACCTCTGGAGAGTTTGCCTTTACTTGACGTTGGAGTTCCTTTATACATTCATTATCAGCATGAATCGTAGAGCCTAATGTGTGGTATAAGGCAAATATTCAATTGAAACATTTTCATGAATGGCCTCTAGACTTGGTTAAAGGTAAGATGCGGGGTGGGGAGAGACTGCAGGACCTCATCCTCAGCTGCATCACCTATCTGGACACCCGCACTGAGTTCTGGCGCCAACAGAAGCCCATCTATGCGCGGGAAAGGGATCGTAAGCTCATGCAACAGAAATGGAACAAGACCCGTCAGAGTCCACCCTCAGACCCCACCCGATTTGTACTCAAGAGCCTTGAGGAGATTGACGCAGGTGAGAGACCTCAGGATGAAAATGGCCCGAGCTGTGCTTTCTTTTCAGCCTGATCAATAGTATTTTTTTTTCCAGCCTTAATTGCAGGTAATGCAGAGGGCAGTCTCAAGAAGGCCCGTGAGATTATGAAGACTGTACAAGGATGGTCAGAGGAGGTTGTACCCAATAAGAAGGAGATTCTGGGTAACCTACACAGTTGCATTGGCAATGCATTGCTTGACCTGGGGGAAATGGATAAAGCGCTGGACAACCATCAGAAGGACCTGGAGCTGGCTAGACAATGGTGAGTGAGTGGTGTATGTACTCAATTTGAAAGGTATAGCTAACTTTAGAATGTAACCCCAAGTTTCTTGTTTCGATCTATCATCTTTTACATTCCTTGCTTGTCCAACAGTAAACACTCAGACGGAAAGTCAAGGGCTCTTGACAACATTGGCCGAGCATACGCCCGAATTGGAAAATTTCAACAGGCTATTGAGGCGTAAGTGGACTCTCCACTTTGTGTCCATGTTGTGTGATGAAAAGAGATGTTTTTTTTTCTTTTTTAAGAGGAAATGAACTGAGAGGGGGGTTAAATACACTGTCATGGTGTTTTTTTATTCTTGAAACCTGAATATAGAAAATATCTGCACACATGATTATACATGATTATGTCACTGCAGCTGAAAATGGAGTAGAGAAAACATATTGTCATACATGTTTTCCTTGAAACCTACATTTTCAGATGGGAGGAAAAGATCCCACTGGCCCGTGGCGGTCTGGAGAGGACCTGGCTGTTCCATGAGATTGGCCGCTGCTACCTGGAGCTGAAACGTCACGCAGAGGCCCGTGACTACGGCTCTCGCTCACTTGTTGCAGCCGATGAAATTGCGGACGAGAAGTGGCAACTGAATGCCAGCGTGTTAGTCGCACAGTCAGAGTGTACGTGGAGCTGGTTTCAGATCCATTAATAATACATCCTGTATGTATGATCTGATTCAGATCAGAAGTGTTATCACCCTGTACACATTAGAGCTGCTTTACTATAAAAATATTCTAAATCTTCTTTATAAGCATTGACCTGATCCGAACGGGCCCTTTCCCTCTGTGTACCTCTCAGTGAAGGTTGGCAACTTCAAATCGAGTGTTGCCCACTTTGAGAGAGCCTTGGACCGAGCCAAGCTGCTTCAAGATGACCCTGCCAGGGACGCTATCCAGAAGGTTGCCTGTACTTCTCTTGTCTCTGTGAAGCCTTATCAATTATATTTCATTCTTAAAAATCAGACATGGTTCACTGACCACATATTTCATGCCCTCCTTTAGGCTCTCCGTGAGGCAAGGCAACGTTCAGCGCAGTGAGACACACAAGACCTGGAGGAGATCTGGGGGACAGATGTTTAAAGACAATTTAATGAGGGCATAGAGATCACAGGGGGATTAATAAAAACTGTCTGTTAAATATTATTTTCTGAGCCGCATTTGAGTTTCTTGTGTGCTTCTTTTTCATTGTTGACAAACATATTTAGAAATGAAGAAACTGCACAGATATAGAAACTTGTTTGGAGTCAGCAATGAATTATGTTTCTGGAGTCTTTGTCAGCTTCCTTTTGCGAGCCAAAACAATCAATTACTGCTTAGAGCTGTTTTAACAAGTAGGAGATCATTGTTAATCTAACTATCAGAGATGGTGAGAATTACCCAGGCATTTTTTTTATGCTAAGCGCAACAATGGTAAGCTTGAGGTGGTCTGTGTTATATGAAGTTGGAGCCCATTTCATAACAACATTACAATCTGGTTGATTTACTGTTGTGTGTGAAACCATTCTTGTGTACACTAATACTTTGTATCTTCTATAACACTTGCTTTTCTTTGCCAACTCTTGGCATGCTGATCTTGCATATATTGCTGTAGAACCGATAGACAGGTGTAGTTTGGGGTAATTACCTGAAGAAGTAGGCATATACAACTGTAGACTAAGTTCCTGCATCCCAATATTCTACCATGTTCCTGGTGTGTGCACTTTTGCAAACGACTTGACTTGAGAGTTTATAATACATCCCTACACAGTTCATTAATGTGAGGGAATTAGTGCATACGTAGGAAAACGGTAGCGTTTCCAAGTAGACTTTTCAAGTTACCCTTCAGAACTTGATTCGCTACTTCCCTTTTCTGCTCCCCTCTATGATATCATTGTGTGCAGCTGGCATATGGCGTACTGCTGCTCTGATTCATAAGCAGCTGACTTCATGGGTGAAATGGATTTCTGCCCACTGCATTGGGATATCAGACAGATTTAAGCATATCGACCTCAAAAGAGTGCCCCTTATTTGAGAACAACTGAATTTATATGGGCTTTATTTTATGATATGTGAGTGTAGAAGATTTGTCATTGTCACTTGACTTTGTAGCACCTATTGACAAGTGGAATAATAAACGAACACTGTCTTTGTCTGAATACACGCGTACAAATGTGACTCTCCCTATTGACCAATTCTGAGATAGTTCCGAGTTGGACATTTAATAATATCCTAGTTCCAAGTATCAAATCAATGCAGCATTAACATATTAACACATTTGGAGTGGCCGTCGTGGAAGACCGGGGGCGCGCAATCAATTTGCAACCCCGCACCCTCACCCTCAAGAGATAAACCTTGCGCGTGCTCAGCTCAAGAGCAGTAGTTTCCGTTTTGTTTCCTGAGCTCATATCTGTGCTAGCACTGTCCCTCGTTTCGTCTGTGCAGAAACAGCTAGATCGCACAGCCAGTGTCTGCTTGTCTGACACAATTTAAGCATCATCAACAGACACGGTAAGAAAAAACATATACATTTACGATTGTTTCAAATAAATAAGTAAAATAAACTAGAATAAGACGATACGAAGCTTCTGTCATAAATTCTATTCTAACTAAGTTAGGTTATTCTAATTATTCGCTCCTGCCTGATGCACATTTCTCTCTTTGAAATATAATTGTTTGTACGTGGCACGATCGCTGGCATGACCACGCTGATTTGTTTTGTCTAGCGTAGCATGCAGCCACTCCCCGTTTTCATCGCTTCATTGTTACATTATTGCATCAAGTTGCGTACGTTCACATACTGGTTCACATAAAATGTTATTATTTTTAAACTATAAACGACCGAAGATTAGCAGTTCGATCACTTGCCTGAAATGTTGTGTGTCGATTAACGTTTGTCTCCTGGCAAACTTGTCCAGCCTGTGAAGGGATGACCATGCTCTTTTTCATGTCACGGTATTGCGCCATTGACCGTTAATATTGCAAACAAGCGCTCTTATATACTTTTAGTAGGACCTGGATAAATAGTTTCTTTGTTACTCGTGTTGATAAAGCGTCCCAGCAGCAAGGACCAAGGTCTTCCCACCCACACCAAGGGTTGGTATCAGTAGCAGGTGTTCGTGTCTCACCCTGGCCTAGTCAACAGCACACGCCCCTGTTTTTTATCTGGCTATTTCATGTCATGCCCAAAAAAAAATCAAATAAAAAATCACATTATTGGTAAGCATATTATGTTATACAATTGATTCAAATGATTCTGTATGATTAGAAACCTCATTGTCAAGCAAAACTAAAGGTGTTTTTTTCTTTCCTCATCCTTAATTAACATTTTCTACATTTAGACGGTGGCGAGTCACATTCAGTTAAATAATAGTAGAGATGATTTTGTGCTGAAAGCGTTGAGAAGCATGCAGTCACACCTCACACCCTTCCAAACACAGTGCTCAAATCATATTCAAGCCTCATTAGTAATGGCTGGTGTCGCCTAGAGCCCGCGCCGCACCCCCTTTAGCACTTTGATCTCTCAGGGATAAATCTTGAATAGTAGAAAGAAGGTATTGGACAGTCTGGGCAGCTGTACTGTAGAGACCGAGACCTTCAGCCAAGGCCCCCCAGAGAGTGAGGAAGGAGAAAGCCCTGCAGTAATTACATAAGAGTCTGCTGCTCCCTTTTCTCTAATGAGACATTTCAAAAGGGATCATTTGACTCACTCCCTCCAGATGATGTGTACTCAATTAATGAATTGACTGTTTATTTTGTTGTTAAAGTGATAGTTGAACAACAAAAGCTAATTAGGCAAAACATTTTTTAACTGATCATGTTTCTATGGAGAGGGTTCTCATCCTCATTTATTCTTTAATCAGTTTCCCAGTCCCATTCTTATTGCAATGAGAAACTGGTATGGAATCCATACATCTAAGACCTTTATTTCTGAGCCTTAACATGTGTTTTTATCATAAGGTACATGGTGCAACGTACTGCCAGAAAGGAGCCCAAATATGGATGCTGAACAGACCCAAGAGGTGTTGGACACCGCATCAGAAACTCAGGAACAGCAGGCGAGTGGAATGGAGAAAGTATCTGTGTCAAAATTAGACGTACCAGGGGAGTCTACAGAGCCTGAGAAATCACCAGTCAAGGTTCAAGAAACTCTGCAATTGGCTGTGAACGGGCATGAAGCAGAGCAATCAACAGTGGATGGGAAAGGAGCAGAGGAATTGCCAGAGATGGGGATAGATTCTGAAGAAACACACGAGATGGAGATGGAAGCAGAGAAATCACCAATGAAAATGTCTGAACCAGAGATGTCTCCCGAAAACATCCCAGAACCAGAAATGTCACCAGAGAAGGTCGCTGAGCCAGTTTCAGTATTGTGTGTAGAACCAGAAAACATCCTGAACGTGGAGCCTGAACAGCAGCCAATGCCAGAGAAAACCCCAGAACCTCTGCCTTTGGATGAGCCTCTGGCAGAGAATAACACTGAACCTGCGCCAGAGAAAATGGGAGAACCAGTCCCAGAGGCTGTTCAACTGTTTGAGCAGGCAGCGCCTGAGCCTGTAACACAGCCAGAATTTGAGGAAGTGAAACAGATTGAACAAGTAGAGAAAGTGCCAGAGGAACCTGAGATTATGATGGAGGTGGAGGCAGAGCCTGAGACCGTAAAGGAGGTGGAATCCGAGACTATTAAAGAAGCAGAGTCAGAGAAAGCGGTAGAAGCTGACGCAGTGAAGGAGACCGTTCCAGAGACGCAGGCAGTAGCAGAGAACATGAAGGAAGTGGAATCTGAGAAACCAGCTGAAGCTGAAACTGTAAAGGAGGTGGCATCAAAGACACAGGCTGATGCAGTTAAGGAAGTGGAATCTGAGAAACCAGCTGAAGCTGAAACTGTGAAGGAATTGGCATCAGAGACACAGGCAGAAGCTGAGGCTGTTAAGGAAGAGGAATCTGAGAAACCAGCTGAAGCTGAAACTGTGAAGGAGGTGGCATCAAAGACACAGGCTGATGCAGTTAAGGAAGTGGAATCTGAGAAACCAGCTGAAGCTGAAACTGTGAAGGAGGTGGCATCAGAGGCACAGGCAGAAGGTGAAGTGGAGCAGCAGGAGGAAGAGCAGGTTCCTGCTCCTGGCTCCCTATCTTTCGCCTTCCTGGAGCAGGAGCAGACCAAGGTCACCCTGCGCACCTCCCGCACTCTCATCATCCTCCGAGGCCTCCCTGGCAGTGGTAAGAGCCTCCTGGCACGTGCCATTGCTGATAACTATGAGGATCTCTGCACTGTCTGCTGTGCTGATGACTATGGGGTGAAGCCAGAGAGCCCAGAAACATCTGTGGATGGATACAAGGCTCTGGATGAGGCTATAGTGGCATGCTGCAGTGGAGGAACTGCTGCCTCGGTGGTGGTGGTGGATGATACCAATCATACCCAGGATCGGCTGGCCCGTCTGGGAGAGGTGGCAGAGCAGCACCGGCTGGTGGCCATTTACCTGGAGCCCCGCACTGAGTGGAACAGAGACTTGTCACAGCTGGCCAAGAAGACTGGCCGTGGGTTAGAGGAGGCCCAGATCCAGGCCATGAAGGTTCCACTCGAAGAGACAGCCCTGCCCTTTTTCTTTGGTTGGTTTCTTCTCCCCAGCGTCCAGGACAAGGTCAGGTGCACGTCCATGGACTTCCTGAAGACACTGGACACCCTGGAGGCCTTCAAGAAGCATTTGACTGATTGTGAGTATACCTGAATACATTTTGCATAAATAGTTGAATTGATGCATTAAGAATCAAGTATGGCTGTTAAAACTGTGAAATGTATCCATCAGACTTTTTAGTCTCTTGGATTTGCTTGTGAGACAACTGAGCTTGCTTTGTGTTGCAGTCACGGGTGAGGCTGAGAAGGAGGTGGACCTGGAGCAGTATTTCCAACCCAAAGGAGCTCTTCATTGCACTACCAAGTTCTGTGACTATGGCAAGGCTGAGGGAGCCAAGGAATATGCAGAGAAACCAGTAAGTCAAAGTATTCATGATAGGACTTGCTTGATATTGCTCATATTTCCCTGTGTTGTCAGGGCTAGTCAACAAACCATTATTTAGTGTTCTCTTTTTCAATATTGTATTTAGATTTCCTTGCAGCTTTTGTCACATTTTAACTTTGTTTACCTTTATTTCCCTCCCCTACTCTCTAGGCTGTAAAGGAGTTGTATGGCTCTGCGTTCGAACTGCTACTGAGTGCTCTCTTTGTCACACCTCGCACTGTTGGCGCCCGGGTGGCCCTCTCCGAACGTGAGCTGGCTTTGTGGCCTGATGACGCAGAGAAGGAAGCCAAGTCTGTCGTCCCGTCCGCGGACACCTTGCCCCTTGGCAGCCGTGCCCACATCACCCTGGGCTGTGCAGAAGGTATGGAGCCGGTGCAGACGGGGCTGGACCTGCTGGAGATCCTAGCGCTGCAGCAGGAGGGCCAGCAGGGGGAGCTGGTGGAAGAGATGGAGCTGGGCTCTCTGGCCTACTATGGCAAGGGCAGGTGGTTGCTGAGTCTGAGAGAGCCTGTCACTGCCCAAGCCTGCTTCTCCAGCATCTATGGGCCCAAGAAGGCTGACCAAGGCAAAAAAGAGGCGGAAAAGAAGAAAAAGCCAAAGTGCACCATATTGTAAAGGAGAGGAGGAGTGTGATAACATTTTGCTCGGGATGATTGGTGTCATAGTGTTTGGATTTGTTCTGTGGGAGGGGTGTGTGTTTGTGCTCTGTTTGGGGTGTTGGAGGTGTCTTCGGATAACCCACCCTAAATCCACAAGCTGTGTGCCTTTCTCTATTGCTTTGCACCACAACCCAAGAGGCCTTTAAACCACAGTTAGGTCAAGCTTTGCTTCTTGTTCAGTGTCTTTTCATGCATTTCAGTGCCAGAGTTGCAACTGGATTGGTATTTCCTTAGATGAGATCGATTTCATAGCTCATTTGCCGTTAAGAGAAGTAGCACCACTTCACACCCTCTGCAACTATTTTTTCACTAAATTCTCACTATACTCTACTTCTAGACTATATATGACCTTTTCCGCATAAGTCAGTGTTCTTAAACATTTAGATGAGTACATATTTAGTATGAGTGGCTCAGTTAGTGTTTTCTTTGCATGCCGGGTTTCACAGTATCAACCCTAATAATACTATTTAGCTTATGTCTGTGAAAAGCTGCCACAAATCTCCTGCAGTAATTTCTTGCGACACTGGTCAGGTTCCTGTGGTTTAGTTGTGAGTTGTCTGTCGGCTGTGTTGTGTGTCTGTACATGTCTGTTTATGTTTGTGCGTGAAGTTTTTTTTGTGTGGGAAAGCTCATGGGCCAAAGGTGTCTGTGTGTGTGTGTGCTGGATATGATGTGCTAGACTGTGAATTATTCAGAGATGTCCTCCTAGTAAACTCTTGCACAGTGCTGGAGAAATCAAAGGGAGAATGCTGATGAATTTGCAGTTTATTTCATTAGCTGGCACTTGGTACTTATCAAATGCTGTGAATCCAAGGCCAGACCAAGGCAATCTTTGTATTCTGGCAGACTGCACCATTGAGTCATCCCTCTCATGCGGTTTGAACTGCACTTCTTTTATCACATTTCAACTTGTATCCACTGTCAATGACTGATGTGTAGGTTTCTTAGGGCAAAGCCATGCTTGTGTAGCTCTTACAATGAGTCACTATTTTTGCACTTGTTTTTGTACACTTAATAAAGAATATGCTTTGCTTCCAAATACTATGGTGTGATTTTTGTTGATCAACAATACTAGCCTCTTTGCATCTGGGCACAATTCCCACTGACTGAGAACAGGTTTGCAGACTATTTCAACACAATCATCTTTACTCTTAACAACAAGATGCCTTCATGTAATCATTCATGGAACTTGAAATGAAAATGGAAGTCACACATCACACTTCTCTTGCTGTGATGTTTATTAACCACCATTGTTTTGGTTCAATAGCCTTCCTCATGGTGTGATCAGACAGTGCTATACACACACATATATCCTAAACTTAGACTTAGCCCTGGTCCAGAAACCCCCTGCCCCTTCAACCAAAATAGCATCAATCTTAAAAGGTTTGGATTGTATGGGAAAGATGCTAATAGCTCCACCTTGCCCTCTGATAGGCTATGATAAGGTGGAATTTTTACCACCTTGCTGATGGTAGTACAGCCACTATAGTAGTAGCCACAAACTATTGTCTATGGAGTACAGTCTAGGGGTTATTTTTGGGCAGGTCCTACATATTATTAGGTGGTGATGTTGGCCAACAGATGGCACTCTACTGCCTTATTGGTGCAATGTAGAGGAGGAGATATTGTTGTAACAGAGGATGATATATATTTGTTTATTTATTTATTTACCTCCATTGTAGGATGTTGTAGTACCTTGATCCCTTCCGTACCACACAACAAGTTGTCGATGATTGTCCCAACCTCACAGGAATGATGTTGTATGATGTGCTGTTCCACTCATGAGAGACACCTGGTGACACAATTCTGCATTGCATTGAATTCTGGAGAGGCTTCCTTTGACTGAATGATCCACTTGTCTGGGACTGTCGGCAGTGTCTGTCCCTCCACCTCACATTCCACAATGACTGATTCCTGCCAAAATGTGTGCTCCTGCTGTTCATAGTAAAAAATAAATAAATAGGTGCTATGATCTAAAAGCAACTCAATTTTATGATATTTCACACTATACCAAACATTTGTGTGTGTGTGTGTGTGTATACTCTAATCAATGTACTATTCTGCCTTGCCAGCAGCACCAGACCAATGAGTACATACTGTGCAACTGTGTAGTTGCTTAATCTCTTTGTTAACTTAGAAGAAATTGTGAAAAACTGTCCTGTTCCTATGCAAGAATCCAATATTGCTCCATGGGGCTGATTTTTCCAAATTGTTTTAATTATCCTTATACCACATATAGAAATCCTGTGAAAATATATTCCTTTGATAGATTTGTCTTTTCATAAACAAATGGTTATATGTACATGTATATGATTGTCCTGAAACTCAATACTGTAATGCATTTGAAGGCTATTGGCCAATAATAACTTTCATTGGCAAATATGTGTGTATCTGAACGGTCAAGGCCAATGACAACCAGGAAAAGTTAGTGTAGTTGCCAAACGATTCATATTATTAACTTTTAGTCTAATTGAAACAGGTGCCCCATAGTGCCATATGCATGATCATATGATCCGATTCGGATTGGCTACAATATATCAGAAAGACAATGTCAGCCAATCAGTGTGCAGAATTGATGAGCGCTCAAATACATTCAAAGTGTACCCTCTCTTCCTTCCTTTTAAGAAGTAATCACAGATCAATGTGATTGAATGTATTCGTGCAAGCTTGTCACTGCATTGTTTTTTTATACACATATAATTATATTTCGATGTTGCTTTCACCAACCACGTCATGTCAGATCAGTGATTTCCTCAAGGAAGGAAGAAAGGATGCATTCACTATTTAAACAGGGCCATTTTTTTAACGAGTGGTGGGCGTGAACGTTATGAAGCAAGAACGCTGGCATGGGGTGGTGTGAGCCAATCGGAGAGCAGTGATATCAGCCAAGCCTATCGGCAGATAGACAGAGGAGAGAAAACTGAGGAGGGAACACAGAATTGTATTCACTGCGTGGCCCAAGCTGACCGTCTTCAAAGCTCCTGAAGTGCCTGTTTAGATCCGTACAACTCTTCACATCACATCACAACGCAACATCGGGGAGCTCTTTCACATTCAGTATTTTAAGGTAAGAGGTCACAGGTAAATTACAAAATCTACCATATGACAAAGAGGTGAAAGCTGACGTATCCTAAAAAATGTTAAATGTGAAAAGCGAAAAAAACCGACAGAGAGAACGAGTTGAACTGGTCAGTCAATGAGTTCATTGGAATTCCTTTAAGTCCCGAATTCATTGGATGATAATGAATGAATGAATGAATGAATGAATGAATGAATGAATGAATGTATGTATGTATGTATGTTATTTCTCTGTATTAACCTTGTTATGGACTCTGACTGTTCACATGCCATAAATGCTTCAGTGTTTGATTTTGATAATTTCCTTATTGCCACTACCTGCCCTGTTCATATTATACCTTAATCTGAATGCAAGGAGGTTTTTCAACTAATCAGTTTTGCCGATGGTGTGTGTGTGTGTGTGTGTGTGTGTGTGTGTGTGTGTGTGTGTGTGTGTGTGTGTGTGTGTGTGTGTGTGTGTGTGTGTGTGTGTGTGTGTGTGTGTGTGTGTGGGCGTGTGTGGGCGGGTGGGTGTGGTGTGGTGTGGTGTGGTGTGTGTGTGTGCGTGTCTCCATCCTTCAGTGTATCTGTTTGTCTCATATAACCTCCAGACATTGCTCATCTTCTCTTGATAAATGTTATTGAACATCATCCATGCTAGATCATTTGTGTTCCTGAGGAAAGGTGATATCTCAGCTCTGACAAGCCTCTATGTATAGGGGAAATAGATGGACTATGATATACTGGGGCTGGATGGGTGCCTCTACCCTGTGTTATATTGGCCTGGGACCAGTGTCGTCGTGACTCAGGGAGAAGAGGGATCAATACTGAGAAGGCTCCAACGCACCCCCATTAATCCACATAATCAAGGACGGCCAGGGTAGAGAGAGCACTTACCAGAGCCAACACCACCAAGGCTTTTTACTTAATGAAGCACGGAGAAGCCGTCGGCTGGCTCCTCCAGGGTTACATTAAAGAGGCTGTAGTCATTTCTTGTCTATTTCTTAGCTGTGATGCTGCTAACACTGTTTACTTGTGTTTTTTTTGTTTTGTTTTTTTAAATCATCAAAGTAATACATTACTAATTATTGATGGCCATCTCCTCTGTGGTAAAAGAAGTGATAAGCATTGCCCCAGTGAGTATAGCAGGAAGTCAAGGCCAGATCAATAACAGGGTAGTTTTGCATCACAGTTCTGGGGGAGAGGGGCAGATGTGGGGGTTGGTCTAGTTTGGAATCGTGAGCCTGCAGATTCAAGTGCCAATCAAGCACTGAAAAATTGTTAAGAATGATCTCTCCTGGTTATTGCTCATGTGGCACCCCTAATACTATTGAAGACCCTATTAAAGGACAGATTTGGTCTAATCTCACTTCCTTGACTGAGGTGGAGTTTCTAGGCTCAAACTCCTTTAATAGATAATACAACTGTGTTTTTTGTTTTTACGGGTAGATCAGCTTTGAAAACAACTGTGAGTTTGTCCATTTACCATATGGCATCATTTAACCCAGCATGACGCAAGGGTCACAGCCCTTAACTTGGATTTGAAAGGAAAAATGAGACTTGCATATCCCTGTACCTTTGTAATGTTAAGCATTTCCACCATAAATGAATCACACGCATACAATCATAATAATTATTTGGGCTATACTTTCACTGGCTTTTAGAAATATCTCTTTATGAATAGTAATATTTGTGCTGACAGACAGCTGCCTTTGATTGGATACTTGAGGGGTCACCTTTTTAGGGCTAGATTAGCTTTGAAATTAGTAAACAGGATTTAAGTTGTATCAGATGGCATTACTTGCATTATTTCTAGTCCCTTTATTATTTTTTGTGGTGTGAATTGTTTTGTATATTAAATCATAAACCGAATTCCATGGTATTGGGACAACAAAAATGTAACCTTTTAACCTTAAGTGAAACTGATACTGATAAGATTACCATTTGTGGCTGAAAAGGACAACCTTTAAACCACAACACATCACATACCACAGGTCTAACGGGGTCAACGTGGCACTACACTAGCGATGACATAATACTGTAGTAATGAACCCAACCTGCATAACATAACTAGTGCATGAGATTGCATGTCTGATGTTTGCACATCGAGTAGGTTCTAGTCAAGTTTTCTCACCTCATGAGTGATGGGCCTCTCTCCAGTGTTTATTCCTGGCATACCGACAGTGGCCTCTCCATGTCAATAGATCAATGAATGTCAATAGTTTCTCAATGAATGTCTGTGAATAGTTTAAGGCATCTATAGGATACTGTTTCAGTGTAGTGGGCTATGGTATGAAGTGTTCTTATGTACGTGTGTTTGTTGTCCTCTACACACACACACACACACCTGACCCCCTCTGTCTCTGGTGATTAGTTAGTTGAAGCTCGCAGGGTCCTGATGGTTTGAGTGGCAGGTTCAAGAGCTGCGCTAATCATGTTAGCGTTAGCATCGGTGCATGAAGAGGTTGGTTTTTAACTAGGCCACCACCTGAAAAGTGCAAACAGAAGAGATGACTGGACAGATGGAATTGAGACCTCTGCATCTGCAGTTTGTGTAATAATATTGCTCTCTTAAGTATTTAGCCTAAGACAGCTGTTAACATTTGGATATTTGATTAGAATGTCTCTAAACTATTTTTTTTACCTTGTATTGATATACACTTATTAAGTTAATCTTGTTTTCCTATAATCTGACTCTCCTTATCTCTGCATCCATCTCTCTCTCTCTCTCTCTCTCTGTCTGCTCCTCCTCCTCTCAGGCCACTCTTGTCTGATCTGCCATGTCGGCCAAAGCCATCTCAGAGCAGACGGGGAAGGAGTTCCTCTATAAGCACATCTGCACCTCGGCAGCTGTCCAGAACCGGTTCCGCTATGCTAACGTGACGGCGGAGACGGACTTCGACCGGCTGGCACAGGACCATCCCTGGCTGCTCACAGAGGTGAGACGCTGACCCACGAAACCACCAGCAAAGACATCAGCCGTTTCTAGAGCATGATGATGCATCCACACAAGGTTAAATGTTTCCTCAAAAGGATGTGTTATATTTTTTTCCGTATCCTAGTCATAATAAGCCTGTAGCCCATAACCATAAAAACACATTGCCTCAGTATGGCTTGTGTGCAACGATCTAAATGTGACAGAGAAAATCACTTGGGAGAGCTCAGTGGTCTCCTGGCACCGGTTAGAAGCCATCCTAGCCAGCAGGCCTGTCTCCAGAACCTCTGACGGCTGTAAAATGGAAATGAAGCAAAGCAACTGTAGAGGAGAGTAAACATCCACAATGGGAAGAGCGGTCGTAATGACCTCATCAAGGAGGAGTCACGGACGGAGAGGGTTTAATCGAATTACACTGACTCATATCCCAGCCATCTCTCTGTCTCTCTCTCTCTCTCGGCTGGGAGGTTGTTTTAGTGCTTTATCAGGCAGTGTGATACAGAGGTATGGAGGGATGTGGAAGAGGAGGAGGAGGAGGAGGAGGGCAGATACAGATACAGGCACAGATACAGGCTCTGTGACAGGATTGATTAAGAAATCACATTAACTTTCACCCTGGAACTTCTCTGCTGGGTCACTCTGGCAGGCGCCCAGACGATAATGGCTCCAGTCTCATAAGTCACAGTCCATCTCTGATTTACCTCTGAGAGGTAGCAGGTTGGGGAGGCTGCAGCGTCACAGGAAACGTGCCTGGCTCTGTGGATCTACTCGTCTCAGACATCAGGGTGGGGTTAAGATGCTGAACACTCGCGGTGTGTAACGGTGCTGTGAGTGAAATTAGCCATTTGTGCCGGACCATAAACTACAACCCTTTGAAGTGTTAGGGTTAGGGTTGACCTTGGTACACAGGTTCACAAACAAGGACGTGTCATCAGCAGTGTGTTAATGGGAGGTTAACAGCATCATCATGTCAGGTGGTAAGTGATGGTAACCCCTCTCACTGATGTCATTGTCCTGTACGTAGAGAAAGATGTTCTATTCTCCTATGGTCCTGAATATGATGATGTCATGCTCACATTTCAGCCATGTTGTGTCCCTCTGATAGAGACTGGTGGTGAAGCCAGATCAGCTGATCAAGAGACGGGGGAAGCTGGGACTGGTGGGCGTCAACCTGGACCTGATGGGCGTGAGAGAATGGCTGAAGACCCGCCTCATGAAAGAGACCATGGTAAGTCAGCCACACACACACACACACACACACTTCCGTACTCCTCCTCAAACACTGACCTTTTAACTATCTTCTAATACACTTACAGTGATATTAAGCCACTCTGCCCTCTCTGTTTCTCCTTTCACCCTCTTTCCCTTTCTGTGTACTACCCATATGTGTTAAGTGTGTCTTCCTCTGATGTACATATGTGTAAGTTTGCCTACAGAACTGCACAGATTGCAGATGAGCTTTCAGTCAGGTGGTACAGTAGTCAAACAATCCAGCCTGAAACGGAGTCCTGGTAGTGAGTAAACACATTTGTTTTAGTGCAAGCAGCACACTTCAGTCTGTTTTGCCGTTTAGATTTCTGTGCTTCATAAACCACGAAGGAGGGGAGGGAGGGAGGGAGTGAGTTAGAGATCGGCAGTAGGAGGAGGGGGCTTGGATATATCACTTGCCAGACATTTGAGATGACAACGTCAGTTGCTGCTGGTGGCCATAAATAAGAATAAATGAACTGTTAAGATTGTGTCCATCAGGATGAAGGGTGTTATATTGTAGGGCAGATGTGACTGCCAGTGTTTTTATGATGCATCTTCTCAACACAACTATTCAACAGCTTGTATCATTTAATTTGTTTTGCATTTCTTTCATAGTTTTAAATGCATGTTTGTGCTGTAGATGCTTATTGTTATTAACAGTGGATACTGTACTGCAGACTAAGGTGTGTGTGTGTGTGTGTGTTGTAGAGTGAGGCTAGTCTGTGACTGACTGTGTTTTTAGTCTGTCTGAGAGACTGGCGGTGTCTGGACTGAAGGCAGGAGGGGGGTCAGAGACCAGTCACTGTGAACAATGTGATCTGGCAGCTCCAGTTTTCCTTTTCGCTCTCCGTACAACCTATATTTCTCTCTTTTATTTTCTATCATTATATCTTTATATATAGTTTTTAATCTCACTCTTCTTTTTCTAACACCCTCAGCCTTCAAATTCATTCATTTGTACCTTTCCTGAAGTTTGGCTGACACTCTGGCTCATTGACTCACTTCCAGAGCTGTCTGTAGGCGGTCTGCTCAGACTGTGAGACCATGGTTTCCATTAGTTACCGAGTTTAACCAGGGTTGTGCTCCTGTTTCCAAGCCAACAGATGTTTGTGTGTCACATCAATAGAAGTCTTTGGTCTCTGCCTTATTTCATCAACTTAAAACGTGTTTCCGATTTTGACCTTTTTAATTCATTCCATTTAACCCACGGCTGAACCTCCCAGTCTTCTTACACAGTATTCATCACTCTACCTTCTCCTCTCACTTCCTCTCCTCCCTTCTCTAGGGGGCAGTGAGAAGTGTCAATATGCAGCTAATTTATTGCTAAATTGGTCCCAGCCCCTCTAGGGTCTTCAATCAGATTACCTCTTTTTTCTTCCTTTGTCATCCCTCCTTTTTTCCCCGTCTTGGAAATGTCAACCTTCTCTCTCCCTTGCTTTTTCTCTCTGTGGCTGGCTGCTCTCTCAGGCGGTCCCTGGTTGTTTTATGCCTGGTGGCCTTTTAACTTAGGCAATGTGACAGCTAGCTCAAATGAGCTGGTTGTGTTAGCTGGGGCCTTGCCTGCAGCAGTACATTGCAAAAAAATGTTCTTTCCTTTTTTTCCACCCTGAATCTCATTTTCATTTTGAAGTCGCTGAGGACTAGACTATTTTGTCTCCATTTTGCAAGTTGTGCTCAATGTTAGGTTGAGCCTCCTAAAATAGAAATTTATTAGATGCATCCAAACCAATTTTTTCCCCTGGTTGTTTTATGAGTGTGTGTACTTTGTGACCACTTTGACTGTCTTGCTGGCCTTGAATTGTGCTCATCCATGCTGTTCTCCCCTTCAGCTTTTTCTTCCTTCCCTCTCTTCTGCTCTCCTTTTCCCTCATTTCCCTCTGCCTCTATCAGTCCTGAGGGCATACCTGTACACAAGTGCACTGTTGCATGAAGTTATATCCTCCAGACACACTCTGCAGTAGGCTTACTTCTAATGTTCAGATACATTATATCCTAGAATTCTTGATATTTCCCACGTGAATTCATACAGATTTGCTTTGTCTTTGGTCTTAATTAAAGCATCTTATTCCCAGCCCAGTACAGTGTTCGTATTTTTTAACTCCTCAGTAAATGGGTTTTGTATGTTTTTCAGGTGGGAAAAGCAAAAGGGATCCTGAAGAACTTCCTCATTGAGCCATTTGTTGCACATAAGCAGGTAAACCATTTGATTGATTTCCTGTGACTGCACCACACCGAGAACTGCAGTCCAACAGGTTTTTCCCGCCTACTCTAATACGTTCACTTGTCTTGTTGGGTATGACACCTTTTTGTTCCTCTCAAGACAGTGTGATGTCAGAACTCAAACATGCAGTGTTGTGTCTCTTACTGTGAGCTGTCTGTCTGTCTCCCTCTCAGGAGGAGGAGTTCTACGTGTGCATCTATGCCACACGGGAAGGCGACTACATCTTATTCCACCACGAGGGAGGGGTAGACGTTGGTGATGTGGATGCCAAGGCCCAGAAGCTGCTGGTGGGAGTGGATGAGAAGCTCAGTGAGGATGCAGTGAAGAAACAGCTCCTCGGCCATGTCACCGCCAACAAGAAAGCGTAAGTAGAGAACAGAGAGAGAGAGATGGGGAAGCGTTGAAAACCTTGCACTCATTTCAAAACGTACTAGAAGATCAAGGATGGGCAACAGTTTGTTCTCGGGGATGGAGTGGAGTATCTCTTGTGGTTGGGCCACCTGCACCACACAGTACATATGACAGAGAGGAAAGCGATGTCGAGGCACTTTCAGATAATGCAATAAAGCTGATGGGGGGGGGGGGGGGGGGGCTTCCATTAGACAGATGACTAACTCCCTCCACTACCTCGCGTTTCTTCAATCACCCCCCTCCCCCGCTGTTCCCATTCTGAACACGTCCCTGGAGCCTGCTGGTTATTTTGATGGGTCTGATACAGTGACCCGCCCCTCTCTTCCTCTCCGAGCAGCTCTCTGACAGCAAGGCCTGGCTGGGCTCACTGTCTTGGCTGACATTGAGGAAGACGGCTCTGCATACTTTGCCAACCCCCTCCCCTCATTTCCTCACCCTCTCTCCCCCTCCCTCTCTCCCTTGCGGCGATCCCGAACAGGAGTAGGACCCTTAGCCCCATCAGAACCTGTCAGGAGGTGCTGAGTCACTCTGGGTTGGGCTGCGGCCCGCTCCCAGAGGCCAATCGACTTCTAGCACCTAGAGCTACTGACAAGAGACTGACACGGTCACAAGGGCAAGGAGCTGCCTGTACAATCTGACAGGCAGGGAGAGGAAGAAATACTGCTTCTAACCCCCCCCCCCCCCTTCCTCCACTCCTCATCCCTCTGTTTTGACAGGAGAAGGCAAGAGTAAATTAGATTTTTTTCTCCTTTGTAGCAAGGCTCACTCCGGCTAATTTACAAGGGCTGTGGAGGAGCCAGGCAGCTGGCTCTCTCGCCTCCTCCCCCAACCCTCCCTCCCTCCCATGTTCTCTCCTTTCTTAATGATGTTGGCTGTTAGTTTTATGCTTTATGCGCAGTGTAAAAGACAGTGACTCAGAGTTTTATATATATAATATATAACACGTATTCCTGAGGGACATTCATTAGAATGCACAGTTAGGGAAGTGGTAGATCTTCCAGTAAAACCATATTTATTTTCCTGCACATGAATAATGACATAAAATACCTCCGTGAATAAGCAATACACGTCAGCTGATGGGGAAGATGGGGAAGATTAAAAGCTATTGTAGTCATTGGACAGTGATAAACCTGTTGGTTCTCATCTTTTTTTTCCTGCAGGGTTCTGGCCAGCTTTATGGTTGGGCTCTTCAACCTGTATGAGGACCTGTACTTCACCTACCTAGAGATCAACCCACTGGGTAGGTCCCTTCAACAGCCAGCAAACACCCACCCACATGTGAAGCTCTGACCAACTCCCTAATGCAGACATGCACTCATACGTGCTTACGATTTTGGCATAAGATTGAGAGGTTTTGAAGAAAGATCTAACGCAACATGTTATTTTTAATTTCCTTTTGAACAGAACAGAAGTTCCCAACAACATATTCTAATACTCAGAGAGGAAGACATTAAATAATTCATGCCCCTGCTGTTTGATGACTGCAGTGTGTGTTTATAATGTGGTAATTGGGCATCAGTATATGCCTAGCGGCAGCTGTTCCTGTTGAGTGCGCTGGGGCTGCTGAGACCTCCTCTTCTTGCTTTGATGTCCCCATCCTCGATCCCCTCTCTCCCCACATCCCCTAGCCTCACACCCTCCTGCAGAGAGAGTAGCAAGGGTTAGGATGCCCCCTGGGGGGTGGGGTGGGAATGGTCCTCTCTCACGTCCTCATGTTCTATTTTAGAGCTTATCCCCAGCAGAAGCGCTGCTGGGGTTGGGCAGGTCTCTGTGGAAATTGCGTACACACACACACACACACACACACATACATTTCCTTCTCTTTATCCTTTCCAACCGTACCTGACCCCTGCCTGAATCCATTTGGGTTGTCCTTCTGGGAGCTGAGTGGAATGGTAACACAGATGGAGAGGAGTCCTCTGATTAGATTACAGCTGATGCCAAGTGATTATCAATAAGTGGATGCGCCTCTGCGCCTGGCTGTGTTTAACCCCACTGTTCTCATGGCAAGAATAACCATGTCCTATTCTTATCCTAGCCTTGTCTCAGACTTTTTTTCTTTTTTCTTTTTCTTTTTCTTTCTCAGTGGTCACAAAGGATGGCGTGTTTGTGCTCGACATGGCAGCCAAGATCGATGCCACGGCTGACTACCTCTGTAAGGCCAAGTGGGGCGACGTGGAGTTCCCACCGCCCTTCGGGAGAGAGGCCTACCCTGAGGTGAATGGGAAGACTGCATCATATTTCACTCCATCAACATATAATATCTGTTGTTGCGACTCATCAGTGTCATGTTATGTTGAAGGAAAAGGGAGGGTGATAGCGGCCTCAATGGAAGTCATAAAGATGATGAATTGCCTGACAAATCTCTTGTGAATCAAATAAAGGCAACTTTCCTTTACTTATCTAGTCAAATTAGCCTCCACCTAAGGCTCTTTGTCTCTGATTAAGTCTCATAAAAAGAGTCCAGGTCAAGAAATGTTTAACTCAACCATTTTATTGCTGACTAGATGCACACCCTGCTGGTCATATTGTGAATTGGTTAGCTAAATGTTTTACTTTCATCCTGTTGATTGCAGATAATTGAACCGTTTTTACCTCTGTCCTAGCTGCACAGTGGGATGTTGATCAGGAAGGGGAGGAACTAGCACAGGCCTTTCAATTAGCCACTGACTCACCCCATCTCCATGGCGATACCAGACAGAGCCCCTCCACACAGTGAGGGTTGTCTGGGCTAAGGGCTGCAGGGAGAGCCAAGCAGGGGGGGCTGGGCTCATTGTAATGCATGGAGTGGAATCAAACACGTGTTTGATACCATTCTTCATTCCATTCCATGCATTACAATGAGCCTGTCCTCCAATTTCTATCTCCACCAGCCTCCCCTGGAGCAGAGACAGTATGAGCAGACCAGCTAGACGACTAGATCTCAGGGTTTTTGTTTGGATTTGTTTTTGTTGTTGTTTTTGTTGTGGTAAACTGATCAAATGGGCTTTTTTGTGATGTTCTCTGGATTCATCTGGCACTTGAGCTGGTTCGAGACCAAGGCTGTCTGGGTACCAGACGGGCCTGTCTAATTGGGCTGCTGTGTGCCTGTGGATGAGAGATGGGGCCAGCGGGGGCCTTTGATTGGACGTGTTTACTTTCAGTCCCCAGCTGTGTCAGTCGCAGTCACCAACACATCATCTGGCTCTTTTTAGTTCCCTGTGAAGTTTGAAACATGGTATTCAGTTGGTTCTCTACCATATTTACATTGGCACACACTGACATGGATTCTTCTTCAGATAACACTGAGTTATGTCTTTTATATTTTGTTAGAATTGGATTATTCATGACCTACATCGCCTGAAGATGTCCATTTTTGAGTTGAGCAGAGAGGGTCTTTACAGCTCAATTAATGAGTACTCAAACCAGTGGCTACCCTGATTACTGCTGCAATCAGATCAGGAGTGTGTTATTCTGCCACTGCAGCTATACTACATCCACCATCATCTAATCTTAGGCTGACCTTCCTCTTTTGGCCCTTACAGGAAGCCTATATTGCAGACCTGGATGCCAAGAGCGGTGCCAGTCTCAAACTCACTCTGCTCAACCCCCGGGGGAGAATCTGGACCATGGTGGCAGGAGGAGGGGCGTCTGTGGTCTACAGGTACGGTTACCAAACATTAAGTTAGAATCGACCGACTCGGTTAGGTATGCTTGGTTAGTAAAAAAATAAAATGTGAATGTCCATTCACCCATATTCTTCAGTCAGTGATATGTTCAGAGTGGCCTTTTAAGATTTGTTTGCCCTAGCCACAGTGTCTGCCCAGCTCCAAAGCTACCTCGGTAATAATTGAGTTTAGCATTAGGAGAATATGCCAGTGATGCAGCAGTGAAATTGATGGCACAGTCGCCAAGCCCAGACGCTGCTGGTTTAGCAGAGCTCTATTAGGTTCTCGAACGATGCCATCTTAACGAGAGTCTGGAGGAATGAATAGCGTCTTCTCCCTCTCCCATCTGTCAGGGGCGTCAAGCGTGATACACAGATACACCTGCCGTGACTAATTTGTGTGTGTATGTGGGGGGGGGGGGGCTTTAACAATGTTAAGTACTAGAAAGTGGGTGATATAGTGCTTTGTGGCTTGTATGTTGTCCAACTGCTCCTGTACATTTGACCAATGGAATCCCTCCACAGTGACACCATCTGTGACCTGGGCGGGGTCGACGAGCTGGCCAATTACGGGGAGTATTCTGGAGCGCCCAGTGAGCAGCAGACTTACGACTACGCCAAGACCATCCTGTCGCTGATGACCCGCGAGAAACACCCCGACGGTACGCCCTGTTTGTGAAATGTTTTGAATGTGTTTACAGGTACAGGTTGTGTATTCAGTGGGATTTTTTCAATGCCTCCCTCTGCTCCGCAGGAAAGGTTCTCATCATCGGAGGAAGCATCGCAAACTTCACAAACGTTGCAGCCACCTTTAAAGTAGGTATAAAGATTGCACACAGAGCTGATATTTAAGAGAGTAACTGTGTATAGAACAGCAATGTCTTCAGCTCATGTTATGAGGTTGTGATTTGTAATTCCTCTTCTCTCTGTGGCAGGGCATTGTGAGGGCCATCAGGGACTACCAGGGGCCTCTGAAGGAGCACGAGGTCACCATCTTTGTCCGCCGTGGGGGCCCCAACTACCAGGAGGGCCTGAGGGTGATGGGAGAAGTGGGTGAGTACCTCCACAATACATATTTTTCCCACAGGCCTTTTTCTTTTTTTGTATATAGAGCAATGCATACAATTCATCATTTACATTCACCTGTACAGCTGTTTTAACATGATGAAACCATCTCATTGCTGTCAGCTCACGGCCAATTTATTTGTAGTTTTTGATGAATATATCTGACGCTGAGTATGTGCGTGTCAGTGTTTTTTTTTTTAAATGTGTTCCTTCTTTCCTCAGGTAAGACCACCGGCATCCCCATCCATGTCTTCGGCACTGAAACCCACATGACTGCCATCGTTGGCATGGCGCTGGGCCACCGACCAATCCCCAACCAGCCTCCTGTCGCCGCCCATACTGCCAACTTCCTGCTCAACTCCAGTGGCAGTGCATCGGTGGGTTACATGGTGCCTGTAGTCCCTCAAAGACTGATTAACAAGAATTTAATTAGGTGGATACACAATCTGCCTCGCTGTGGATCGTTATGCAACAAATCGATGTCACTAAGTCCATCAAACAGGGCTGGAATGAACACTATGAAATCCTGCATGCTATGATCCGTGTTTCATCCATAACTAGCTTGTTCTGTTCTGTTTGTGTCCCAGGCCCGTGCAGCGAGGTTATAGGAGAGTCCTGCTGTGTCTTTTTATACTGGATTGCAGGGTTTTGTGTGCTGCTGCTGCTGCTGTGGTATTGAATAGCAGGCTGTGCACAATAGGCCTCTGATGCAGCCTGGAGGGGGCCATTAAAAATGTGCTGTGCTGGGGCTTTCAGAGAACTGTGTGTGTGTGTGTGTGTGTGTGTGTGTGTGTGTTTGTTTGCAGTATGTGTGCGTGCATATGTGTGCGCGCTGAGCCACATCCCTTTTGATATGTCGCCCTCCTTCTCCTGATGTCATCCGACACTCGGAATGGTAGGCTCATAAAAGAAGTCCAATGCAAATCTGAAGAAGAAGAAGAAGAAGGCTATCCCACTTCTCCTGCTCTTTGTACCTCGCTGTATTGAAGTTGAATGTAGGGTCCAGACATGCAGCTCCTGTTATCACAGCCAGTTCAAAGCACAACACCCCCACAGTGCCATAGATGTCATCCTTACACAGCGCACTATTGTGCAGCTGGTGTAACTGCAGGTCTAGAACACAAGGCCTCATTGTGCTCCCTGTACACCACAGTGCTTTTACAGATAACACATGAAATGTACGGTTTTCTTTTGGGTTTTTTTGCCAAGTCATTATAATCCAGGCAATTATAAGAAGTAGGTTGGAAATGATTGCTCAGCTCTTGAGCCAATTAAGCAACCCAACAGTGCTCTTAATTAATTAATACTCAATACAGTGATATTCTACTCAGGTCTCCTGCTTTTCCCCCTCTTCTCTCCTTTGTTAGACCCCAGCCTCCACCAGGACCGCCTCCTTCTCTGAGACCAAGACAGGGGGCGGAGCCACACCTGCCAAGAAGTCCAAGGCAGGCACCGCCCCAGGTGAGCACTTTGACACCCACACACCCATGTATGAATAGGCTCCTCCTAAACTGGTTCCTAAACTGGACAGTCCACTATGAAACCTAAGGATTTGGTGTATTTACTCAGGTGGTTATGTAAGAGGGCCCTGCCACGTTTACATGGATGCAGTGAAGCGAGAGACTTCCCTGTCTGCTCCTGCTCTCATAGAATTTGAGTTTGTGGATCACAGCTCCCCCTGTGGGTCACTTGGGGACTCATTGTCTAGCATAATCAAAGGCCTTCCCTTTGGGAGAGCAGTACATGTGTAATTTATATTTGACTAATGTAGTAGACGCTATTATCCAAAGTTACTTACAAGTGCATTTAAACTGCATTCAAATTTGGAGTCTGAGCAAGCATCAGTAAAACTCAGGCAGGTAATGAGTACGAGGACACACACACACACTTACTGTGCACACACTTGACTACAGATGTGTTTCATTTGGGTGGAAGCTATCACAATGTTGTTACATTAATACTTGTTTTGTACTATTGTTGTTTTTGTTGTTGTGATTGATTGTTGCGTGGTGGTGCAACAGAGCGACAGGCTTCTCCAGACAGGCCAGGAGGTAGGAAACCCCCCTATCAGACACGGGGCCTAGGATATGGCTTTACTCCCTAGAGCCCCTGTGGAGCCCCCCTGGGCGGTGTGGTCCTGTCCTCTCTCCTTGTTTAAGTGTCTGTCTGCTGGAAGTGGCTTCCATGCTGTTGTAATGTATTTTCCATGAGAACAACGACAATTTTGCCTTCATGACTTCTGATCACATATGTGGTCCTTATTGGAACCTACGAAAACGTATAGTTACATGTTGTTTTGCTTAGTTTGTCTTGCTACCACCCATGGTTGAATTCCCCTTGGTTGTATTATCTGTCACCGGCTGGCGATATTTTCCTTCTTTACTGTCTTAACAGCTTGCTGTGTGGTGTGTGTTCTGTTGGCATTGTGTGCCCTGTCAGCTGAATATAGACTCTCCACTGCTTATATTGTCTATTGTCTATTGTAGAATCCCCTTCTCCTGGTGGTAAGGTGATGTAACTTTTACAGATCTTCTGAGTAACTGTGTGCATGCTAAACGTCAGTCAAATGTGACCATCTTTGAAATCGAAAGTGAGATTGTCCGGCTGAAATGTTTTTTTTGTTTTCTCTCTCCTTAACCCGTCTCTTTCCCCTGTGTGTCCCTGCGTCTCTAGTAAAGGCGGCGTCACTCTTCAGCAAACACACCAAGTCCATAGTGTGGGGCATGCAGACGCGGGCGGTGCAGGGCATGATGGACTTTGACTATGTCTGCTCCCGGGAACAGCCCTCTGTGTCTGCCATGGTCTACCCGTTCACGTAGGTGTCCCATGTCCTGCCTCTTTACCACCTGTTTACTACTGTCACTGCGTGTGTGCGTGCGTGGTCTCTGGCTTGTCTCACTGTCTGGTTTGTGTGTTCCAGTGGAGACCACAAGCAGAAGTTCTACTGGGGCCATAAGGAGATCCTGGTGCCTGTGTATAAGAACATGGCTGACGCCATGAAGAAGCACCCAGAGGTGGATGTCCTCATCAGCTTCGCTTCCCTGCGTTCTGCCTTCGACAGCACCATGGAAACCCTGCTGTACCCACAGGTAGCAGCTCCATACAGTACCACTCTGGGGATAAAATGGCATGTGATTTAGAGTAGGCTGTAGATAGGATAGAAACACACACATGCACACAGTAACTGTTGCTCTTCATATGTGAATGTTTTCAGATCCACACCATAGCCATCATTGCGGAGGGCATCCCTGAGGCCCAGACCAGGAAGATCATCAAGAAGGCGGACGAGAAGGGGGTCACCATCATCGGCCCTGCAACGGTAGGCCCCAGTATTCTACACCCCACATTCATGCGATTAATCCTTGAAATATACAGATAAGTGTCTAATCTTTGTGTGTGTGTGTGTGTATGTGTTCTTCCTCAGGTTGGAGGTATCAAGCCAGGCTGTTTTAAGATTGGTAACACAGGGGGCATGCTGGATAACATCCTGGCTTCTAAGCTGTACCGTCCAGGCAGTGTGGCCTATGTATCCCGCTCTGGAGGGATGTCTAACGAACTCAACAACATAATCTCTCGCACCACTGACGGCGTCTACGAGGGAGTGGCCATCGGCGGAGACAGGTGTGTGTTTTGGTGTGTGTGTGTGTGTGTGTGTGTTTGGGTGAATTTCTGAGTGTGTGTGTGTGTCTAATGGTGGTCTCCTCTGCAGATACCCCGGATCTGTGTTTACGGACCATGTGCTGAGGTACCACGACACCCCAGGAGTGCAGATGATCGTAGTGCTAGGAGAGGTGAGGGTTTGCCCAACACCCTCACACACTCTATCACTGTTAATTCAGGCTCATGGGCTCCTCCTTAACTTACCATAGGGGGAACAAATTATCCTCCAAAGTGTATCTATCTACTGCAATCAGCATCTTTTGTATTACGTGTAGCTAATGAACATCAACATTAATGATCTGTGTGTGTTTGTGTGTGTTTGTGTGTGTGTGTGGATTGATGTTTAAACCCACACTCTCCACTGTAGATCGGGGGCACAGAGGAGTACAAGATCTGCCAGGCCATCAAGGAGGGCAGGATCACCAAGCCTGTGGTGTGTTGGTGCATTGGCACCTGTGCCACCATGTTCACCTCAGAGGTAAGTGGGCATTTGAGGAAGGAGGGTAAGGGGCATGGATGAAGGGGTTTAGGTTAAAGAGGGTTGGTTTGGTATCTCTGGGACGTAGGGCATAGTGGGGCTGTGGAGGAATGGGTTTGGGTCTGGGTTTCTGAATATTGAATGTTGACCCAGTCTGCGCCCTGCTCCTTCCTCCAGGTCCAGTTCGGTCATGCTGGCGCTTGTGCCAACCAGGCCTCAGAGACGGCATCGGCCAAGAACGAGGCCCTGAAGGAGGCTGGAGCCTTTGTACCCAGGAGCTTCGATGAGCTGGGAGAGATCATCAAGTGAGTGCAGCGCCAGGCTCTCATTATTAGTATTCATGACTCACACAAACGTACAAATACTCACATAAACGTACATGAGCATACACACTCATACAATACAGACAAATGAACAGGCTGGTGGACCTTTGGTATTTTCAGGTTGGTTTGCATATCTTTTCTAATGCAGCTCATATCAGTAGGAGGAAACATGTTGCAATGCAAGTGATGATGATAACCATTTTGACGGTGATATTGCTGTGGCTTTTACGTTTTCTTATCCCCCTTGCAGATCGGTGTATGACGACCTTGTTGCCAAGGGAGTGATCGTTCCAGCTCAGGAGGTGCCCCCTCCCACTGTGCCAATGGACTATTCCTGGGCTCGGGTGAGTAAGCCAACCAGTCATTGGCACAAGTGTTAGGGATGGATCAGGATAAATCAGGATCTCTGATTGGCTGTCCTCTGCTGGGTATTTGCTATTGGCAACCATGTAAGGAATACTACACTGAACCATAACAGATTGTGTCAAACCGAAACAGATGGAGAGCAATGGGAGGGCGTGGTAACCCTCTCTATCTCCCCCCCCCCCCTTCATCCATTAGGAGCTGGGTCTGATCCGTAAGCCAGCCTCCTTCATGACCAGTATCTGTGATGAAAGAGGTCAGGAGCTGATCTATGCAGGCATGCCCATCACTGAGGTCTTCAAGTCAGAGATAGGCCTGGGAGGAACCCTGGGGCTGCTCTGGTTCCAGAGGAGGTGAGGCTCTGCACATCAGTTTCTTTAAAGAGGCCATGACGAAACCCCCCTATTGTGCCCTGGGTTCAATAATCGTTGTATGTCTCTGTCCCCTCCCTGCCCTCTGTCTCCAGGCTGCCCAGGTATGCCTGCCAGTTCATTGAGATGTGTCTGATGGTGACTGCTGACCATGGGCCTGCTGTGTCTGGGGCCCACAACACCATTGTCTGTGCCCGAGCTGGCAAAGACCTCATCTCCAGCCTCACTTCTGGCCTACTCACCATCGTAAGACCTTGCTCAACTTCTTGTACTCACCTTTAGTGACACTAAAACCAGCACTGTACCCTCTACTGGAGGCAGTGACAACTGAAGAAATGTTGCATTGAGCTGCAGTAGTCAGTGTGTGTGCATGTGTTTGTATTTAACTTCAGGGGGACCGTTTTGGAGGAGCCCTTGATGCTGCAGCCAAGCAGTTCAGCAAGGCGTTTGACAGTGGGATGCTGCCCATGGAGTTTGTCAACAAGATGAAGAAGGATGGCAAGCTGATCATGGGCATCGGTCACAGGGTCAAGTCGGTGAGCACAGTCTCTGCGGTGCTTCAGGTGTTTCATTTGTCCCCTTTCTGTTAGTTGCCTTGCAAATACCGATGTGTATTTATGTTTAATTCAGATCAACAACCCTGACATGAGGGTCCAGATCCTGAAGGACTTTGTGAAGCAGCACTTCAGTGCTACTCATGTGTTGGACTATGCCCTGGATGTAGAGAAGATCACCACCTCCAAGGTAACAACCAGTCCTGCTGTCAGCTCGTCCACACTCTGTGTTGTTCTTATTGAATTGTCTGTTTCTATCCTATTTCTCTTTCTGTCATAGAAACCCAACCTGATCCTGAATGTGGATGGTTTCATTGGAGTGGCCTTTGTGGACCTGCTCAGGACCTGTGGTGGATTTACACGGTAGGCAAACCTATACTGTTTTAATGCTTGTCTATGATGCTATATGCAGACTTCTTAGTCTGTTTCTCCATTCATACTTGGTTTGCCTCTGGTGCCGGTGTCAATGTTTTCTTTTGTTGCATCTACTCATCATTGCCCCCTGTTGTCGCCTCTCCACAGGGACGAGGCTGATGAGTTTGTTGAGGTCGGGGCCCTGAACGGAGTCTTTGTCCTGGGTCGGAGCATGGGCTTCATCGGTGAGTCAGGGGGGGTCATGATGATAACCCTGCCATGTTTGACCCTGTATCACCCAGTGAGAGACTGTTATGGGGAGGGAGTTGGGGTATTAAGGCCAGGACATGCCCATATTACATTATACTCAATGCCTCCTTTTCCCCCCTCCACCCAGGACACTACCTGGATCAGAAGAGCTGAAGCAGGGTCTCTACCGCCACCCCTGGGATGACATCTCCTACGTGCTCCCAGAACACATGTCCATGTAACCAGAGACCAGGCCCCACCGTGGACAGGACCAGGAAGGAGGCAGCCCTTAGTTCCCAGTGTCTCCTTACCCCAACCTTCATCCCCACCTCAACTGTGCTCTGTCCCCGCCAAGTGGAGGGAGGACAGTTATTCGTTTTGATTTGCGACAA
>NC_139663.1:9254802-9372302 GCF_951799395.1 Argentina silus
AGGTTTTTAATGTACTGTAAATTCCCATTCGTTCTTGTTGGCTATTCAAGATAACAGATTATAACACTAAAAAACACAGGCTAGGACCTTACTTAACAGAGCAGGACAAGTGCCTGGGGTGGCAAATGGACCATGTAAGTTAGTTAACACATCATCATTTCTCTGAATGTTACTTATATGTAGGCCATGTTGTGTGTTGTCTGTCTCTGGTGAGACGTGTCTTTATCTGTGTTTTTTACTTTGTTTGACCTCATGTGATGTGAACTGAATGTGCCTCTGTAGAGATGTGTTGTAATATATTTTCAGAACTGTGTGTCTGAGTGAAATAAAGGTGACCTATTGGAACACAACTGTGTATGTTTCTTTGTATGTCCAGACCATTACAGAAATGGTCTATAATAGGCTGAAATATGGTCATCTAATAATACAAAATGACAGGGATGTCTGGATTATACATTAGGCCTGTAGATAGGCTCCATGACAGGTGGCTCCACAATAATTCACATTCTCAGATCTATCAATCTCAATATGATGAAGAATGATATGATATTACATTAACATTAATGTGTTAAGAATAGCAGGCCAACCCTCAATCTGAAGTACATGGATTAATGTGATACAGTAAAATGATTTGTCATTCTTCTTCTACCCTGCTTCTGGTTAGCACAGTGACATGTCGGAGCATGCATGAAATAACACTCTTGTGTTAATGTAATCTGGGTGTCATTAATTTGAATCCATCTGGTGATTATACTCAGTTATGCAATAGACTGGGCCTAGAGGCTGGTGTTATATAAGACCATCCCTCACATCAGAGATTCATTTATGCCCATGTGCAGCTTTCATTCAGCCAGCCGAGCTATACCCATGAATATGGGGATATACTGTTACCTTTATGCAAGAGTACAGTGCATAAAGTAGTTGTGGGGTGATAAAGAGTGGCTTTCTTCAATCTGTCACATCAAAGTGGGAAGGGCTCCTTACGTCATATCAAGCGGTAACGCCTTACATGCACTGCGCATGTCAGTCATTCCGTCTGTGTTTTGAGTTTATGTATGTGTGTCTGCGTATGTGTCCGTTCTCACACGAGTGTACTGCAATTTCGAATTCTCTCATCCACCGCCAGAATGGCAACTGCAGCCCCAAACCCAGAGGATTCCAGCCGAAGCAGTAGCGGCACCAGCACACCCAGCGTACTTGCCGGGGACGGGGACACGGAAGAGGCCGAGGATTTTACGTCCTCCTCCCACTGTTCAGAGCTGTCTCGCCGGCAGAACGAACAGAGGAAGCAGGGATTGTTCTGCGACGTGACGCTGGCCTTTAGTAGCGGGGCGGCAACCGGGAATGTTCAGAGTTGTGAGTTTTCCGCGCACCGCTCCGTGTTGTCCGCGGCTACGGACTATTTCACCCCGCTGCTGGGAGGGCAGTTCTCCGAGTCACTATCCGGACGGGTTGAAATGAAAGAATGGAGCTCAGAATTGGGACCAGACCCAGAGACAGTGGAAAGTGTCATTCAGTACATGTATACGGGAGAAATGCGTGTTAGTACCTGCAATGTGCATGAAGTGTTGGAACTCGCTGACAGGTTTGTTGTTTGTTGTCACTAAACTATAACCAACTTACTTGAATTGACAGCTTGCATTGTCTTGTGTGGGGATCCATTGTTAGTTTTGCTTTATTTTGTGAAATATTTGAATTAAAATGTCCATTAACTCTAAGTACATTGTGTGTGTGCACTTGGGACAATGGTTGGCCATATCCTGTCAAACCTGAACTTTGTTATGGTGAATTCATGGGTGTCAAAACTGTTGATTTTTTTTCTATTGCCTACAGGTTCCTTCTGCTGCAGCTGAAGGACTTCTGTGGTGAGTTCCTGAAGAAGAAGCTGAGCCTGACCAACTGTGTAGCGGTGCACAGCCTGGCCCACATGTATACTCTAGATCAGCTGGCACTGCGGGCAGCAGACATGATCCGCCGCAACTTCCACAAGGTCATCCAGGATGAGGAGTTCTACACCCTGCCCTTTCACCTGGTCCGTGACTGGCTGTCTGACGGGGAGATCACAGTGGACTCTGAGGAGTTGTTGTTTGAGACGGTGGTGAAGTGGGTGCAGAGGAACACAGAGGAGCGGGGACGCTACTTTGAGGAGCTGTTCCGTCTCCTTAGGCTGCCCCAGATTAAGCCCACCTACCTGGCCAGGGTGGTGAAGAGCGAGAGTCTGGTGGCTGCCAACGAGGCCTGTCTCCGCCTGGTGTCAGAGGCTGTGGAGGGGCACGCCATCCGCTTTGAGAACCTCAAGTCAGCAGACATGGAGTTTTGGTCCTCTTACATGGCCACCTTCCAGCCGCGCTTCGGCCAGAACATGGATGTAATCATGGTGGTGGGTGGGGTGTCAGAGGGGGGAGACTATCTGAGCGAGTGCGTTGGCTACTTCATCTACGAGGACCGATGGGTCAACCTGCCACACATCCACAACCACCTGGACGGCCATGCCATCGCTGCGTCTGAGTCTCATGTCTACGTGGCGGGCTCCATGGAGCCGGGCTTCGCCAAAACGGTGGAGCGCTACAACCCCAACCGCAACACCTGGGAGCAGGTGAGCAACCTGACCACGCGCAAGCACTCCTTTGGCCTCACCTGCATCAAGGATATCCTGTACAGCATCGGCGGCCATGGAAACTTCAGCCCCGGCTTCAAAGACGTGAGTGTTTACGAGCCAGAGCAGGATAAGTGGCACAACCTGGAGTCAGCGCCCAAGATCCTGAGGGACGTGAAGGCAGTGAGCGTCGAGGATCGCTTTGTGTACGTGACGGCGCGTACGCCTGTGGACACGGACAACGAGGACGGGTTGAAAACGGTGACCACACGCTACGACACAGAGAGCCGCCAGTGGCAGGACGTGGACTCCCTGCCCCTCATAGACAACTACTGCGTCTTCCAGATGGCCGTGGCATCCACCAACTTCTACCACACGGCCTCCTGCTGCCCCAAGAGCTACACGGTGCGCAACGAGGAAGCCAAGCAGAAGATCAGCGCCCGCATCTCTGACGAGATCCTAGAGAGCCTGCCGCCTGAGGTCACCAGCATCGAGGGCGCCGCCATCTGCCACTTTGACGAGGACGTCTTCGTCATTGGCGGCTGGAAGAACAGCGACGACGTGGACAAGCAGTACCGCAAGGAGGCGTACCGCTACTGTGCCGAGAGGAAGCGTTGGATGCTGCTGCCGCCCATGCCCCAGCCTCGCTGCCGAGCCACCGCCTGCCACGTCCGCATCCCCTACCGCTTTCTGTACGGCTGCCAACGCTACCCCATGCCTCAGAACCTGGCCCGCCAGCGAGACCGCATGCAGCAGATGCAGCAGTTGCACCGGCGTACTCTCACTCTGCGCAGGCAGCTGCAGTCCCAGATAGAGTGTTGAACTCCCCCCCCCCCCCCCCCCGCTGTTCACCACATCCCCCCGCCAGGGAACCAGCCCATACCAGGACACCAGCCATCGTTCATCAACCCCACTCATATCCTGCTGCAGGGGCTCCGATGTTGCTCTCATGTTGGTTGTTTTTTTTAACTGAACTCTGTGCCATCAGCGCTCATCAGGTGGTGAGAGTGTGGTGTTAGTGATTGACTATGGTGTTGAAGGCCAGGAGATCTAGGTAGGATCTGTGTTGGCCAGGTGTTGGTCTGTATGGGAGGACAGACCGAATGTAACGTGAATAGAAAGTTGTACATTGACCAACATTTGACTACACTATGTATGTTGTATGTCGGCACAGATGATGTTTATCTTTTTGTACATGCGATATATAGCTGTTTATGTATACATATATATATATATATGAAATATTTTTTGTTCCTTTCTTTTATCCTTGTATGAGGTAGGCTATGTGACACTTATGTATGGCAGAATTGACATTCCTTCAAACCAATCTGCTTAATGAAGCCACTCTCAATGACATTCCATCCAGTGTCTCAGTGACAATCTCAACCATAGGTATAGAACTATCTCTGTGATCTCGACATGCAGCTATCAGACACACAAACACACACTATGTCCAGCCAGACACCTTGACCTGAAGCCTCAGCTGTGCTTTATATTACAGTAGCTGTATTTGAATGGCTCTGCTTATTATAGCTTTGATAGCGCAACATGAATAGAAAAGAGAATACTGTAGTCTTATTCATATTTATTATCAGATAGGCTCTATGGTCCAATCAAGAGAGGACCACTTAATTTCCAGTGATTTATCACTCTGTTATGTTGACTGTGGCTTTCCTCTGATTGCTAAATAGGGTGCAATCAATTATACTTCTCTCTTCCCTTGGTTGCTCTTAACGTTTTCTACAGTCTTATATTTAACAATCAATAGTGTATTTCTTGGAGCAGTGCCGAGGAGAGGAATTTCTAGACAAATTGCCTGTGTGGCATGAGTTTGTAGAAAAGGAGGAAGTTGGAGAAGGATAGAGATGATGTGAGTTGGTGAATGGATTTTTAATCCATCCTCAATCTTTTAATTAGACTGGAAGGCCATCATTCCTGCTACGTGTAAACATAGCCATACTCATTACTGTGCTCTGTTGTTCACTAATGTTCACTTCTTAGTCTTCATGAAAATCCTTGTTCTCAGTGTTTCTGGCAGATATATTTAAAATGTTCTTACATGATAACATTCCACTTTTCTTGAGAAATTGCCAAAATAACCATTCCATTCTCTTGTGCCTCTGTCTTATGCTCATCACATTCCTGCCTATATGAACCCCTTAAGAAGGCCCTTGTTAGGAGTTTATGAATGTCTCTTTTAGTGTTGTGGGATGTCTGCAATGGTTTATTGAGTTTAATTTCTGGAGGGCATACAGTAGTTCAGATGGAGGTGTGTGTGTGTGTGTGTGTGTGTGTGTGTGTGTGTGTGTGTGTGTGCGTGTGCGTGTGTGTGTGCGCGTGTGCGCGTGTTTACTTAGTAAAGCTTGGAAAAGCATGCTGAGTAGTGCACTTTTTGACACAAACGATTCCTATATAGAGTTTGAGTAATTTATGGCACTGTAAATCAGAGCATATTTTTATTTAGTTCCACTTCAGACTTGGGTGATTGTATTTTTTTTATGTATTTAATCCAAATTTAGCCAATTATCAAGGCCTACTTTGATCCCCTGTGACAAACATTTCAACTATTGCTATGACTATTTACTTTTGTCGTCCAAAATGAATGTGATGTGAAATCTGAGGCAGACTATCAGCTATACCTCAGTTCTGTTTGTGTGTGTATGTGAAAGATCCTGCCAGATTGTCGTGTGGTCTTTTCACCCTCCAAAGATAATCATGTGAGAGAAAGGAACAATATTCCTGAGATGTAAAGAAAGTATCCTTATTTTACAAAGAGCGATGTCAGGTGAATGTGTTGCTGTTGCGTTGCATTCAAGATCTGTTATTAAGCACTATTACTGCAACTACTTCATAACATTAAGCACTATAATTGTGTTAATGCAGATGTGATATATACGTGTTTCCTCAGCTTTGATCCTCTTGCATAGCTCTGTAATTTGAAATATCGAATTAAGTAGGCTATATATTTTGCTTTGCATGTGACAAGTCTGACATTGTGTCAATATATTGGATGTAAGAAATGCTGATGTTGTCACTTGCAATTAAAAGGTCTTTTTTAATATAACCTTGATGCCAGATCTGTCTTGAATGTGGGGTTGAAATGGATAGCTAATCCACATTAATGTTGTTTAGCCCAATATGTGTATGCATCTTTCAAGGCAAGCGATAACATTCGTCTTTTGTTTGGATGGTATTTCCATGTGGACGTCAGAGATGCATGTATTGAGTACTATATCAATACATATTGATGGACATTAATGGGCATGCCAAGCAAAGTTAAAACATTTAATTGAATGCAAACTAGCATTCAATTAAAGCCTCCCTTATACTTTCATTGATGAAAAATAATTGTACCACCCGGCCTGATAGAAGCAATAAGAAAGATAGAGATATTTATAATATGAATATGTGATTTCCATGGGGACTTGGAGGATTTATTTTGATAGTTTCTGTCTCTGCCAAGATAGACTGCAATGGGCAGGACTGGGTCAGGTAGGGGTGGGGGGTAATGGTGGGTAGATATGGTGTCAGACAGAGAGGATGCTATTGGAGGTAGACAGTTTGAGCTCCTCCCGGGGGTTTGGCAGGGTATCTCGCGGGGCAGCATACTGGACCACGTTGGGCAGTCCGTGCACCACGCAGCAGCTAAGGGCACTGCGGAAGATGCCCATGTCATGGGCGTCATACCACTCATCTGTCTTCTCATCGTAGCACTCCACGTTGAAGGTGGTGGTGAAGCCATTGAAGCCGCCCACCACAAACAGCAGGTCATCCACCACCTCGATGCCAAAGTTGCTCCGTGGGTTGAACATGGTGGGAACCGTGCGCCAGGAGTTCGTCTGGGGGTTGTAGGACTCTGCGTTTCGCAGACGGTTGGCTCCATCAAAGCCGCCCACCTAAGAGAGGACAGGAGAAACATGGGTCAAATAACAGAATATCAGAACTTAAGCATAGATTTATTGTGTATTTTTATGTAGATCTCACCGCATAGACCTGCTCCCCATAGGCGATGACCCCCACCCCACTGCGCCGGCTTCTCATGGGGGCGATCAGAGTCCATTGGTTGGTCTCAGGGTTGAAGTACTCTGCTGTGAACAGGCACTCATTCCCATTGAAACCACCGCATATGTATACCTAGAGTTAAGGCAAATCGTAAATCCATCCACATCCATCTTGGCATTTGAATAGATCCATTGTACTATAGTTATCAAGCTGTGTTCCAGGTACAGTTAGTGTTACCTATTCCTCTGTTCTACTTACCTTTCCAAAAAGTGTGGTGGCACTGGCATCACTTCTCTGCTCATGCATGGGTGAGATGAGTGTCCACTGGTTGGTCTCAGGCTCATAGCGCTCAGCAGTGTTGAGTCGCACATACCCGTCAAAGCCGCCCATGGCGTAGATGCAGCCATCCAGCACAGCCACACTGACGTAGCAGCGCCGCGAGTGCATGGGTGCCACTTGATGCCAAGTGCGTGTGACTGGGTTGAATTTGCGCACACTGTTGAAGTAGTCAACACTGTCAAAGCCTCCCACGCAGTACACAAAGCCATTGAGATAGGCAGCACCGTGATAGGCTCGTGGACTCTCCTCCTCTCGAGTCACATTGACCCAACGGTCGGCCCGTGCATCATATGCCTCAATACCATTGGTGGGGCTGCCGCCACTCCAACCACCGATGGCCAGTAAGATGGCATAGGGCAGGCGAGGGCGGGTCAGAGGGTTGCGGAAGTCAGAGCTGGAGGGCCCATTCATGTTCAGGTCATACATGGCCTTCAGTGCGTTGATGATGATGGGCTTGCAGTCATCATTGTCCCTCACCATTGAATTGTTCTTCACATTGTTCATGAAGTAGTCTGCTGTCATCAAGGCCATTCGTACCTAAGCAAACAGACACAGACAGATATAGACACAGAATGCAGTTAGCAGCCGATACACCTTTATGAAATGTATCAAACATTATCAGAGCATTAGTAGGCCTAACTGTGTTGTCCAACTCTCAGTCACCTTGGGCAGTAGCACAGAGATCTGGGCTTTGCGGTCCTGAGGAGAATGGCCAATCCAGCGCAGGATGGCCTCAAACACTACATCTTCCTGCTTCACGTTCAAGTCGTCCTTCTCAATGATGTCACAAAACTGCAGCAGCGAGAGTTCCAGGAACTCCTCAGAGCTACGCACCATCTCCTCAAAGTGATGCAGGATGAAGAGATAGGCCCGGCGCCTCAGCTCAGGGCAGGAGTAGAAGTCTGCAAACTTACAGATGCCAATGCAGTTCTGCAGGCACAGCTGGGCCTCTAGGTAGTCACAGCAAGCTCGCACAATGCCCAGGATGGAGAACTGGTCTGCAGCCGCCAGAAGCAGTTCCACATTCTCTGCGGTGACAGGTACAGAGCGTGTGTAGGCATACTCAATAATGAGACGCATCATGTCTGGAGACACACCAGGAATGTTGTACACCCGCTTTTCTAAGTTGTTCCAGCCACTTGTGAAGAGAGCTCTGTCGATCAGGGTTTAGAGAGGAGGGACAGGAATCATCCATATTATACTGTAGCAAATTTTGTCAATACTCTTTTCAAGACAGCACAGCAATATAATAAACACCCTCTGCAAGTATATGAGAATATTAAGAGCAGTACACACTCACACAAATATTATAAATCAATAGTTGTATCTTTTATAGAATGTATCATTGCTGCCACAAAGAACTGTAAGCTCTTGTAGGATCTGGCTATTTTCTTCTGATTATCCTTTGGATCCATTCCAAGTGAATCCATGCCATTGATCATGGCCACATTCCCACAAAGTTGACACTCACCGGAAATATGAACTGCAGCCGCAAAGGATATTCTTGTGTGCATTGAAGTCGATGCCATTGACTTTAATGACCACATCACAGAGTTTTCCTTCCAGTCGTAGCTCATTAAATATTGTACAGGCCATGGAACTCATTTTTCTCTCCATGTTGCATCTCTGAAATTTAGAGGTGGACGCCTCTTCCAGTTCATTCATTCTTGTGTTGAATATCTTTAATATACACTTTTTGGGCAAGACATTCAGGTGACATACTACAACTGTATTCTTCTGAGCAATGTGAACCTTCATTCCCCTTACATGTGGTTACATTATGTTCTAGAATTGTGGATTATTACATCACAGTGAGTGATACAAAATTAGAATGTTTCAGATACCTTTTTCATAATAAGCTGACTCCATCATAATACTCTCAGGGTTACATCTATGTTTAGAGAATGTTATTATTATAATATTTTTTTTAAAATCTTTATGTATTTATTTAAAATTCTGGTGGCACGATTAAATCCCGTGATATGCATCATCTCGTTCACAGGGAGTCCTGTGTGAAACGACAGCATAATTGAAACCATATTGACTTTTGCTGTATATACTTTACCGTTATAACAAAACAAAAAAAACGCATGAAGAATTCAATGTGTATCTACTCTACGTAGGAACCTTTATTACTGCTTTTGTGGTACTGGGGAAGCTATTATTCACACACACTCATGTCCGTCCTCAACTTATGCAAGTCGTTAGGTTGTCTGGTATTTACATCTTCAATTGCTCTCCCAGTTGCTACCTAAATAGATCTTTTGATCGTTTAACGTTTATTGAATTAAACCTCTCCTCTATCAAATTATGGTAAGTGTATTTTCCTTATTTTCCAATGAAGGACTACAATACATGTCAAATGGGTTGGCCGACCAGAAACCACAAAGAACAAAAGTACTCGTTGTTCTGAGCCCTGATCGTCTTACACTAATGTTAGCTAGTCAGATTCGAGCTAGACACATTCTTTAGACACATAGAAAGGCTAACTAAAACACTAGAACAACAGTCACATTAACAACTACAGGACAGTCTCGTTAGATACTGTAGCTAGCCAGTTTCCTATTTGTAAATATATTGTGTTGCTGCCATCTGTCAGTCAGTGTCATCATAACAAGGCAGTCCTCACTCTGCAATTACTAAGGGCCCAATTATAGAGGGTAATAGTTCAGGCCTGCCTCGTTTCTCTGTTTTTCTCTGTCATCATAGCCACTTAAACATGTCATGCACACACTCTCCTCTCCCTCTTTCATCCCCCTCCCCCTCCACAGGTGCCACAGCTGTCCAATCCCTCAGTGTGTATGAGGGACCCTCAGAGGGTGGAGGAGATCATTAAGTCTATGCAGAAGGCAGGCTCCAACACTGTACAGGTACAGTACTCATCCTAAGTATTTACAGTTAGCTGTCAGTTGTCTGGGCTTTCTCGGTTTTGCTTTGCACTACTTTTGATGTATTTTATGTTAGTATTCCTAGCTCCATTCTGAAGGGTTCCCCTTGGAATTATGCTGACAATGTCTCTTGTTTTTTTTGTTTTTTTTCTCAGGTGATCTCTGACTTCGACATGACCCTCACACGGTTTGCACACAATGGCAAGCGTTGCCCTACCTGTCACAGTAAGTACAGGAGCTGGAGTGGCTTATCTATATACTAGGCTAATGTTTATGTCAGGCGGTTAAAGTCTTGTCACTTAGGTTTAGTCTCAATGCTCACAAGACTTGTGTATACGGTGAAAGTTTGTGAACCCTACAGGGATGGTCATTATTTTTGTATAAAATATTAAAATGAACTTATAAAATCTTTATCTACACCCCAATTTGTAATATAGACATTCCAAATAAAGGACACAAAAAAAAAAAAAAAGATATTTTCATTGTTTATTTAACAAAAGTGGTTTATTTAACAAAAACTCAGATTTAATGTGCGCAAAAATATGTGAACCTCTTCAATCAATAGCTTGTGGCACCTCCATTAGCAGCTATAACTTGGAGTAAATGTCTCACATAGCCACTAATCAGTCTCTGACATCTGTATTGAGGGATTTTTGCTCACTCCTCCTTACAGAACTCAGCCAAATGAGTGAGGTTTGAGGGGTGTATGGCATGAACTGCCCGCTTCAGATCCTGCCACAGCATCTCGATTGGATTTAGGTCAGAACTTTGACTTGGCCAATCCAAAACACAAATCTTTTTTCTCCTGAGCCATTCTTTGGTAGATTTGCTTGAATGCTTTGGGTCGTTGTCTTGTTGGAAGACCCATTTTCAGCCCAGCTTTAGCTCCTTGACTGATGGCTTGACGTTCTGTTCAAGAATCTCCTGGTATACCTCAGAATTAATGGTTCCCTTAATGATGTGAAGTCGTCCAGGTCCAGAGGAGGAAAAGCAGCCCCAGATCTTGACATTCCCACCACCATGATTGACTGTTGGGATAAGGTTCTTTTGGTGGTAGGCAGTGTTGGGTTTTCACCAAACATAGTGGATTTGATTTGACCAAAAAGGTAAAAAAGAGAACGAACTTCCAGAAACCTTCAGGCTTGTCCAGGTGGTCTCTGGCAAAGTTAAGACAGGCAGTTTTTTTTTTAAATTTATTTGTTTATACTTTCTTGGCTTCTTCCTAGCAACCCTCCCATGAATGCCATTTCGATTCAGTTTTCTTCTTATTGTTGAAGCATGCACAGTTACCTGAGATGCAGCATGGGAGGTCTGCAAATCTCTAGATGTTATGTTTGGGTTGGCTTTTACCTGATTTATTATTTTTCTTGTGGCTCTTAGGGATATTTTGGAAGGGCGTCCACTTCTAGGCCGAGTTGCTGTCATGTTAAATACTCTCTATTTTGTATTATTTGCCTCACGATGGAGCTCAAATCTTGTTGAGATGATTTTATAGCCTTCCCCAGACTGATGTGCTCTCACTACCCTCTTCCTGATGTCCTATGAGATCTCCTTTCCTCTCGGCATGGTGTGTTTTGCATTCACCTGTACGGCTAACACAAAACTGACCAGGTTTCTTATCTCTATTTATCAGAGTCCGGCCCAAACTCTTTCTGAAAGATCTCTCCTTTGATTGGTTCATTTGGTACCCAATTATTTACCCACCTGATTCTACTTACCTACTTGATTTAACCAATGCAACTTGGGGTTCACTTATTTTTGCACCTGCACTCATTTCTTTATAATTTAGTTTTTCTCCTTCACACATTTCCTCTAAACCAACATATGGAATTGGTTAATATACATCTGTTATGTCAGATAAAAAAGACTGGTTCTGATTAAATAAAGATTTCATGGTAAAAACTAAAGAAATCTATAATTGCACAAGGGGTTTACATATTTTCAAGCACTGTATATTGTGCCTTTTTGCAGATATCCTGGACAACAGCAAGCTTATCAGTGAGGAGTGCAAAGAAAAGGTACAATTGACAAAGATTAGAGCATTTGACAGTAGTACTGCTTCCTCTAATACAGTGCCCTGCGTAAATAATGGGACAGTGAAGCATTTTTTCTTCTTTTGGCTCTACAATCCAAAAGTTTGGATTTGAAATCAAATGATGAGGTTAAAATAGAGATTCTCAGCTTTTATTTGATGGTATTTGAGTACATATTGGTTTCACCATTCAATAAATTACACCACTTTTTATGCATAGTCCCCCTATCAGTGCTTGCTCAGCTGATAGACTCAGTTCTTGGCTCAGACCATAAAACTGGACCCAGAGGATGGACTTCCTCTGCTGCCAGATACACCAAAAAGAAAAAGATTCCTTAAACACAGAAGTTGTTACTGTTCTTTATTTTCTTACAAAAGAAAACCTCATCCATGGATGTCACTGCTTAACTTAGTGAACTATGACTGTCTTTTCTAAATGCATACTAGCCATTTTCTCCTTTCTGAGTGTTCTTCATTCTCCCTCAGCTGGAGGACCTACTCAACACATACTACCCTATAGAGATTGATCCAACCCGGTCAGCGGAGGAGAAGCTGCCCCTCATGGTGGAGTGGTGAGTCCAAGTCAAAGCGTTCTCTCTGAGACAATCTCTTCCCCTCTAGACCTGGAGGCACCACCTACCGGTCAAATCGACCAATCCCCTCCATTCTGTAATTCACCTAGGCACTGCCCTACAACCCTATCAACCAATCTCCTCTGCCTTGCAACCCTCAGGTGGACTAAGGCCCATACCCTGCTAGTGCAACAGAAGATCAGGAAAGACCTGCTGGCTATGGTGGTGCAGGAGTCTGACGCCATGCTGAGGTGAGATGTTCCTGCTACTGTGGCATAACCAGACAATATAACCCAATAGATATTGAAGTGATGATGATGGGAAAACTGACTACAATTTTGATGTCTACACAGGGAAGGGTTCCAGCTGTTCTTTGACCACCTTAATGAGGTTAGCATCCCCCTCCTCATCTTCTCTGCTGGGATCGGAGACGTCCTGGAGGAGGTGATCCGCCAGGCGGGTGTATTCCATCCCAACGTCAAAGTCTTCTCCAACTACATGGACTTTGATGAGACAGTGAGTAGCACTCACACACTGTGACTCAAATTCATAAAAAAAATAACAGTCTACAAAAACTCCACCAACACACAAGAATTGAGTATGGAAATAGTGCCTTGCAGTGTTCATCTTGGTAGAAATGTATCCCAAAAACAGGATTGCATGTGACTACACTGAAACAGCTTTTAAAGCTAGTGGTGATACAGATGCTTTCTTTCTGAATGGATGTAATGGATGGAACCCATTATTTATCCTTCTATTCCAGGGGGCGCTGAAGGCATTCAAAGGGGAGCTGATTCACATCTACAACAAGAGGGAGGGCGCCCTGCTCAACACGGGCCACTTCCAGGAGCTGGAGGCGCGTCACAACGTCCTGCTGCTGGGAGACTCTCTGGGTGACCTGACCATGGCTGATGGGGTGCAGAACATAGAGAACATCCTCAAGATCGGCTTCCTCAATGACAAGGTACCACTCATGTCCATGCTGTTGTGTGATTGATTAGTGTGGTTGTTGTCACATTCTTATTATTTATTTATTTTATATAGTGTTTTTTGGGTGGGTTTTTTTACGAGTATAGTGCAACAGCTGTCAGCTTTTACTGTTGAAGTGAAGCTATGGGTTCATGTTCCTTTGCTAACTATATCCTGTCTGTATGCTCTTTGTTTTTCTTAGGTGGAGGAAAGGAAGCAGTCCTACCTAAATGCCTATGACATTGTGCTGGTGAAGGATGAGACCATGGAAGTACCCAATGCTGTTCTTCTCCACATCACTGGCAAAAATTGAAGTTCATCTCACTGGCCAATCAGCAACGGGCGATCTGATGCCACAAGAAGGCAGTTGCCCTTGTTTAGGAAGCTTTCGCTAAGGGAAGTGCCAGTAGTCAGATATCCATAGACCAACATAGTACCATCAGAATTATACTAAAGCTACACGGTTCTTTGTATGTGTTGTTTGGTTTGTGTCCCAGACTGTGGAGTAATCTCTCTATCCCTCCCTCTAAGTCCTGTTAAGAACAACCACAACTTGAGAGCAACACCGTATCATCCTTATCAGTCCTACCTCCACAACTGTCCCACCTCCACAACTGTCCCTCCTGTCTCCACAGTTGAATTTGTGAACCACCAGACATCCAACTGAAATGGGACAAAGAAACTAGGACACTAGCCCCCTCTGGTGGATATATGTTTGGGGAGTCATAGCATCGCAAGGTCACTGATGATATGCACTGTCTACAATAATATGAGGAATATATGAATGCATGTGGTTGCTGGTGTGTGGATGTACTCTCTATGTACTCTTGTGTTATGTACTCTCTATATGGATGAAATCTGATGGAGGGGAGTATGGTTTGTATCATCAGGCTCATTCTAGACTCTCAAATATGTGATATAAAGGGAAAAAATACAACATCGGATGAAGGGCAACCTTTCATGACTTTTATTATGTCAATTTTGTAAAGCCTTTTAAATTCCTAGTGTTTTCTGTTTTTGTAATGTTGTGGTTTTTGTAATGTTCTTCCCTGGGAAAAAAAAATATTTCTAAATCTGTGTCACATCCTCCTTACTATAAAATAAGAATACTATTCAATTTTGTTAAGCTATTTCTCATAATCGGTTTTTGTTTTAGCCCTCAACAATGTGATATGGTTAATTTGGTTTAATGAGTGTAGGATGGTATGTAGTGTGTTTTGTTTGGTGCTACAGTGCCACCAAGTGGTCAAATTTTTTATAAGCCCTGTATTTGTTGGGAGGCTGGAGTATCAACTTACTAACTTTATTTTTTGGGGGGGAGGGGGTTCAGACATCTGCAGGAGGGACAACAAAGTACAAATTAATTACACTTTGAGTATTTAGCATTGTTTTGTGTATACTCTTAAATTCCATCATCACTGTACCTTATAGTTATGTAGCAGAACAATATTTGATTGTACTTTCAAATTGTTAAGGGGCCAATTGTCTTTAAAGAGTCCAACCCAGTTGAAAGGTCTGACTCATTTATGGTGCCTACAAACAAAATGTGGGAATATTGTTTTGTTCTTAAAAAACCTGATACTGTAGTATATTGCAATTGTTAGTGTGTTCTTTCAAATTGTAATAGATTTTTTTCACCCTGTTGAACTAATACGATTTGAAACGCAAACCTGAACATGAAACATGAATGAGAATTAAGTCAGACAGTGGCCTACATTTCAGTATTGAGTCGTGCATGACTTAGGACAGTATACTAGCTACATACTGTACAGCATGTTGGTTTATGCGATTTCTCTACCTGTATGAGCATCCAACGATCCATAACATGTATTAAATAAAATGTAGCTATTGGTCCCTCATAAGTCTCGCACAACAGACTCATAGACGTGTTTAACAGAGAACAGGCTCTAGCTAGTGATTCAACTCCAGCCAAGTTTCAATTTAGAGTCTTTTCATTACTTGCCAATATCATTTTTTTTCCTGCTAAGTGGGGTCATTGGCAGGTAGAGGGGGCTGTGCCATCGATCCAAAGACAATGGAAGCAATGTGGGAACACAGGAAGATTATTTTTTACAGTTTTTTTATTAAATGCAAGGCACTTGATAAAAAAAATATTGTATTGCACAAAATAGCCACTCTGAAATATACAACCCAGTTTTTACATCATTTGGGGGAGGGGTTAACGGCACAGCCATTTTGAACCCGTCTGCAGTGCATCCTGGGACAATGGAACGGTTCAAATGGTAGACAAGGTAGTTCAATGAAAGTGCTTCAGCAAAATATGTTTCTTTTATATAGAAAAATACTGACTAAAGAGGTTGTTCATAAAAAGTACCAATGACGACAACAAAAAATCACTTGAGTGTATTTACAACAACATGTAAAAACAGTTCTTTCTTTAAATAAGCACTGACCATTTTTGGTTGTTATATATTCACACTCCCCCCCCCATTCAAACTCCTGTAGTTAAGAACCCCTAGGTGTTAATAAGAGCACTGATGCTGTCTGTGTGGTGTGCCTCTCTCCATGCCTGTGCCCCTGTTCCCTGCCGAATTTGAGTAGTCCCCCTTCACAGCTCCTCGTGTCTGGCCTTGTCAGAGTCCTCCTCCACCTTCAGCTTCAGCTCCTCAGCCACAATCTTGCCATCTCTGTTGCGGTCCTGGTTGTTGAACATGTCCTTGATGATGCCCTCTGCATCCATACCAGGCCTCAGACGACCTTTACCCTCTGCCACCTGGATCATTATGAACTCTGAGAACTAGAGAGGATGAAGTAGTGTAGTGAGAGGAGGAGAGAGATGAGACAGTGTATTCAGTTCAAGAGTAATGGAAACTGAGGAGGTATCTTTCAGTTATGACTCCATTTGTTGCCCTAGTGGAGTTAAGTGCTTTACTTGGCTATTGGCTGAATGAATGGGTGAACCCTTATTTTCGATAGTACACTTGACTTGATAATACTAGTCTGTGTGGCCACTGGTCAGTGTTAGCTTACCTCCGTCAGAGGCACCTCTCCATCCTTGTTCAGGTCCATGGCAGGGAACAGGGGGTCAGGGCTGTCTCCCAGCCACACGAACATGTAGCCGTCAGGCACCCCCTTCTGCAGCTCCAGCAGCTCCAGCTCAAAGTACAGCACTGCACTGCTGGGCACACCTTTGGCTACAGAGCCACAGAGGTGAGGGAGAGCATGAGAGAGACAAAGGAAAAACAGATGCAGGGTATTTCCTTCTCATAAGTTTCACATTACAGTGACTCTAGTGGGCTGGTTCACCTACCTCCATTTTCACCGTGTCCCAGGTGGGGTGGGACGATCACTACCCTCTTCTCCCCCACACACATGCCCCTCAGGCCCTCGTCCAAACCCTCAATCACTTTATTGGCCCCCAGGGTGGTCATGGGGGGTTTTTCATAATGGTCCCTGCAAGTATAGACAAGAATAGCCGTCCTATACACTTGACAGTTTTGACAGTTTCACAACATAAGTAGGATGTAACCATAAATATTCTCTCCATATGTTTTGTTTCATATGTTTTGTTTTATCTCGAAACTAAATGAAAAAGTCCTACATGGTCTGAGAGTCATAAAAGTGTTCGTATTAAGTGTAAATGAAATAAATCAGTCAGACAAGAAGCCAGCAGTGATGATTACATGACTAGACCAGGCGCTTGCAGTGTAGCGGTGCGGAGGACAGGGGGCGCTCACGAGGAGTAGAGAAGGGTGCCGTCCATCAGGGAGCAGTTATAACGGTACTGAATCAAGTCATCAACTGCGCTGGTGATATTGCATTCCTGGGCCCGGGTAATCTTGATCTCAACTGGATCCTTTGGGTTGTGGAAGTCGATGACGTGGATGTCAAAGACCAGCACAGCTGAGCCAGGAATGATGTCTCCTATTGTGGGGAAGGGAAACAGATTAGGCTGTTTTAAATACGAGCAAGGACAAGAAAAGCATTTTTGCAAGTTATATTCTTCTCAAAAGATATTCTTTTTATTTCAGAAAACTATGCTTGTCTTGAGCATCAGACTAGTGTGAACTCCTTGCTACTCTCCCCCACCCCCGAGCCTTCAAATATTTCGACTGCATGACATCTACGAGATTTTAGAGCGAGGCTGTCCTGCTAACTAAAGTTAGTAGAGCTGTTCAGACCTGCAGTTACTTCTGACAGGCTGCAGGAAGCAGCAACCACCTTCATGGTGGGAGTCACTTTTCATGACCAATCATGAATATTTTCTTGACACATGTAGGCTACCTGAATAAGGAAAAGCCCAATATGCCACAATGTGTAGACTGTGGTAGGATATAAATCATTATGGTATTTGAGAGATCTATTGAATACACTCACCGAGCATCATTAGGAACACCTGTACACCTTCTCATGGTGGAGGTGGTGTAATGGTGTGGGGAATGTTTTCGTGGCAAACTTTGGGCCCGTTAATACCAATCAATCATTACTTGACTGCCACAGCCTATTTGAGTATTGTTTTCCTCACCTGTGTCCACTGCCAAACCACTGCCTCGCCTCGCTTTGCCTTAATTCTAGTTGGGTTCAATCTTGAACTCAAACAAGCCAATGACTCACCTGTTCCCTTCTCTCCATATGCCATGTGAGGGGGGAGGATGACTCTCCTCTTCTCCCCAGTACACAACCCTTGGAGGGCCTTGTCCATTCCTGTGATCACGTAGCCCATGCCAATGTAGGTGTTGTAGGTGCTGTTACGATCATAGCTGCAGAAAAGGGAGGGAGCATTATAAAAATGCGGAGGTCCATTTAACTTGCCATGACATGACATATTATAAATGTCCAAAATATTACTTTACATAAGAACATCACCACATGTGGTGATTTAATATGTAGACATATACATGTCTATTGTTTACCTAGAATCAAAGGCAGAGCCGTCCTGGAAGGTGCCATTGTAGTGGTAGCGGATGTAGTCGCCCACCACAGTCTTGCGGGTGCAGGCCTCAGGCAGTTCCTTGACCTCAACAATCAGGTCATCCGCAGGGTTGAACAGGTCCACCATCAGGATCTCAAACACTAGGGTAGCTTGGGATGGAATTTGAGTGCCTGAAAGAGGAGAGAGTGGGTTTACATCTGTGTGCCCATCTATGAGGTTATATAGCATGAAGTAAAATATGTAATGGTAGATTAATGAAAATAATAAACAACTATAAAATGGACACTTATTCTTCGAGTGCTTTTTTATTGGTATTAGAAACAGTGGTTACCGTAGCCCTTCTCCTCATAGGCCAGGAAGGGTGGGATGATGACAGTCCTCCTCTCACCCACGCACATGCCCAGTAGACCCTCGTCCATGCCCTTGATGAGGTAGCCCTGTCCCACATAGGTGTCATAGGTCAAGTTCCTGGCATAGCTGAATGAGACACAAACAGAATTGTTAAAAAAAATAAAACTCCTCTTGCCCACCATTGCATGGCATAGTGTTTCAGAAAAGTAGCCCACCTGGAGTCAAAGAGTGTGCCGTTCAGCAGTGTGCCGTTGTAATGGTAGCGGACGAAGTCAGTGGCCACAACTGTACGCTTGCAGCTCTCAGGCTTGCTTAGGGTGCGTGTCTGAATCTTGTCTTCCAGATTCCAGATGTCAAGAAGGATCATATCGAACACCAGCACTGTTTCAGGGGGGATGACATCACCTTCGAGAGAGAGAAAGAGGGGGTGGTGATGGGTTGGGGTGGGTGGGCGGGCGGGCGGGTGGGTGCAGGTGTTGACTAATAATGGAACACTTTGTGTTAGAGTTGCCTCTGTGTTATGTCAGTTGAAGCTTTAATCTGAGAATATAACCATTTTTGATGGTCTGCACAACTAAGGGGAAATCTATCAAATTCATTAATGAACCGGCACAATCAGGCTCAAGAGATATTCACTGTCTTCTGGTATTTTTTCCAATAATAACTGATTGTAGAATGTGATGTGACTAGTACCTGCTCCTAGGCTTCCGTAGGCAAGGTGTGGTGGGACAGTCACCTTCCTGCGCTCGTTGACACACATGCCTTGGACTCCCCTGTCCATGCCGGTAATGAGTCTGCTATGTCCCACCTGTCCAATGAAAGGAACACCACGCTCATGACTGCAGGGGGAAGGGCAGAAGAGAATGAATAGACATTCCTCAAGAGATTACCTTTTTACTATGCCTATAAGCTATTATCATTTTAAAGCAAATCGTAGTCTAAAGTAAGCCATCCCTGTCTGATCAATCCTATCTGAATTGTTGGTATGTGATATCAGACAGGTCGACTGATTCAGCCTGAAATAAAAAAAAAAATGTTTTTCATAAAATGTTGAACTTTGACTGAGTTATTTAGCTCACGTTGTTACTGAGTGATGTCGTAGTCCTAACAGCTATCCTTTACCCTTTAGAAGGACTATAGTTCTTACTAGTGCATTAAACCGTCCATAATGCCACATAGCAGAATTTTCGTTCAATGGCGTAGCACTTTAAAATTAAAGGATGTGCATCACTGTAGCCTATGCACGCGCACGAAACATTAACACTGTATCTCTTGGATACAAATTTGCGAAATTAGAGATTAAGGGGGTTGCAAAGTTCCGTGAGCCACCGACACGTACGCAAAAGTTGCACAGGCCTATTTCAAACGCAGTGTGCGGTGATCTAAAATCTAAAATGTCCTCCCAACAATTTGCTTCGCATTATAATACAAAATTCGTTTATGCGGCCCTCTCACACAAAACGGTATGCACAGAATTTGCTTTAGATGTTTTTCGTTTGCAAAAATGTCTTACCTTGAATCAAATTGCTTTCCATCCGTGAAGGTACCGGTATAATGATAACGAACGAAATCTCCAGTTTGCACTTCTCTGGGACAAACTCTTGGAATGTCATACCGATCAATAACGACGTCCTCTAACGGGCCAGGGTTACAGCTCACAAATGCCGTGACACAAAGCAAAACTAAGGCAAATATGGACTCCATTATTAAACTTAACTGTCCTTTTGTGTGGCGTTAGGAGTTTTTCTGAAACATGAGAAACTGCTGCGAATACTTGCGGGACTCCTTCCTTGACTGCAGTGAATTGATGCAAGGAGAGAAGTGGGGACGGAGCTTCTGCTTTTCAGTAGGGGGAGGTGTGGCCCCATTTCCCCCCCCTCCCTTTTTTGAGGAATTCTGTAAACGTGTAAAGTAGCCCTCGGCCATATATTTTGATTTGGAGCGAAAGCTAAAATAACTGGATAAAGCATAACCATAGCGTTTTAAACTTAGGCTACTCATTCCATATTTTCAACGCCTTGGATTATCATATCTCTAGCGCCTATATTTGTCAGCACAGCAGTGGTTGATTACCTGAACTGAACTGAATGGGACTGCCCGATGAATGGGCTATTAGGCCTTATAACGTGGAGCGCACATCTGGATTTATCGAAAGAAAGGCCTAATTCTGTTTGAGTTTTGTCTCAGGGTCCTAAACTCCAGCATATACACCAAACATACTCTCAGATTAAATATTACGTTTTCTCTCAACATATTCAAAAGCAAATCCATTACAAGTCTCAAGTGTTGCTTTAATTAGGCCTATATAACCTAAAGAAAAGTAATTCCAATAGCCCCTCTCAATGTGCATCGCATAGAAATTTCATGTCTCAACATGTCTTTTTCCCTTGGAAAGTTGATTGATTCAAAACGTTTGTATAACAACCAAAATAAGTTATAAACTTTATGCAACAGCACGAATAAATATTGTGGTTAAATGTTGTTTTCTGTAACTAACCTATGAAAGATATTGTCTCAATTATATTTAGGGCATTATGACCCAGGGGGTAGCCTACATCTCAAAATCCCTGCCTTCGACGCACTCCCTGCAGAACTCCTGAGGAAGTCAGATCTTTCTGTCCCCTCCTCTCCGCCTGTCCCGCTGGCCAATGCTCCGTACGTGCAGACAGACATGACCATTCACTGAAGAAAACACTGGATAATCCACCGAAATAGTGTTCGGTTGCAGGACCAGAGAAGACAATAGTGAGGTATTATGGCCCCTAAAAAAGTTAAAGGGAGCTGGCTTTCCCTATTTCTGAGTATAGTTTTGATCGCCCCAGTTCTGGTCGAAGCCCAGTATGAGAAATATAGCTTTATGAGTTTCCCTCAAAATGATCTTATGCCACTTGAGTCTGCTTATGGACACGCTGTGGACCAGTACTCCGCGCAGAACTGGAAAGACAGCATCAGATACCTGGAATTGAGTTTGCGTATTCACCGGCTCCTGAAAGACAGCGAGGCATTTTGCAGCCTAAACTGTAGTACTGTCAGCCGGGACAATGATACTCTCTTCGCCGACAGCAGCCTCCGCATCATGCGGCATTTCTTACTCCGAGCTTCGTGTCTAAAAAAGTGCAAGGCAAACTTCCCAGTATTTACAGTAGCTTATCCAAAGAGAGGCATTCTGGAAGGATTCGAGAAGAGGGTACCCTACCGGTACATACAATATGCATACTACCAGGTGAGATCAAAAGGGTTGAGGTAAGTAAATAATTTTGGGAGGCGCTTCTCAGGCTACCTAACGGGAAAGGCCTAGTTGTCCTATTTTGCCTTTAATAATACTTGTCATAAGCTTATGCCACCAATCAGTGTCGGCCTGGGCCAAACTATAATTACTAATTTATTGATGTGGTATTGTTCATTATTACTCTTGAACTAATAGCAATTTAGTGTAATGATTAGACGTTCATCTAATTTGACAGAAACCCCTCGGAGGCTTTCACGTGTTTTAACAGAGAGGACTAATATGGCCTACTTTCTGACATTGGAATCTCAATGACATTTAAACCAATTTTGCTTAGACCTGTTGGGGGATTTAAATGTCGGCAATGGTTCCACCTCTTGTTCAAAATGAAGTGGACTGCAGTAGCTCGTTTCCATGAGCAAGGCTACATACAGCCCGAGCACGTCCTGGGGAAATATTTGTTCAACAAAATGACATTTTTCCACGACTTTCTTCAGCCCCCCAGTTGAAAATGCTGCAAACTCAACAGATGCCACGTCTCTCAACCTGCGCACCATTAAACACTTAAATACACTGCCCGAAGAATGGCCCTATAGTTTTTTTTATTTTTATCAAACACTAGCATATTATATGGAAGAATATACAACGCAATGACACAGGGTTTAAATCAAACGTTCTTCTGGCAAAATGAAAATGATGCATGCATACGTGCATTATTGCTGATGCGTAAAACGTTTGCGTATTTCTTTTTCTCGGTGTATGACTATGATGAGGCTTTCTTCAGGTAATTCCATTCTTTCCTCAGAGAACATCTCGGCCAGTCACCTATGGATGCTACTGAACCATCATCTGTCCTCTAGCATAGCTAGACATTCCAATTGGTCTGCCAAGCGCATCCGTCAAACCGGTGATTTTATGGCTCTGTTAAGTGCATCTTTCATAACCCTTGAGAAAACAAGAATAACGTTGAGAAATCCGAATATGGCCACTATTTTATTCTATGACAAAAGACAGGATTTGTTACAGAGCTTGTTATTGTTTAGTACACTAAACCCATATTGTGTCAATAACTGAAGCACATCTGTTTGGTGATCTAATGGGTTAGAGATCATATTCATCTAAAGGTAATCCTGGCGAGAAGCTTTTATGAGGCAATTTAGTTACTGTAGAGCCAGAGATGGCTCATGAGATCCAAACCAAGCCAAACCAAACCACAGGCCTATCAGACCAAGTCCCTATACTATAAGACCCATGACAATAATTGTAATGGTCTCTATTCTGTTTGCCTCAGCTGAACAACGTAGCGAAGGCAGTGTCAGCAGCCTACACATTCCTCCAGAAGAACCCAGAAGACCCCCTCATATCTAAAAACATGGAATACTACAAGACCCTGTTTGACTTGGAGGAGTACCTCATCGACCACGAGGAGCGGCCCTACGAGGTCAGTATGAGATCAGCTCACAACTAGACATAATACAGATAAATTGTCACACAAGTACAACTGAAAACTGTTATTGACTGTTACGGATTGCATTGTCAATTTTAAATGTCTGGAAATGACACAATGACTCGTGTTAAATATAAACACGTCTATAAAAAATGTTTTGGTTGTTCTTCAGCTGTGTGTTACATCTTCCCCCTTAGTGCTACATGTTTCCCCAGACTTCCAAGTCTACGTCCAAGGTCCCTCCAGTCCCAGTTTAGTGTTCTAACACTGTACTGTCCATGCTGTTCTCCAGGGTGTGTTTCTGAAGGCAGTGAAGCTGTATAACTCTGGAGACTTTAGCAGCAGTGCGCGGAACATGGAGCAGGCCACCACTGAATACTTCTCAATGTACGACTCCTGTTTAGCAGGCTGTGAGGGGTCATATGAGATCACAGAGTTCAAAGAATTCTATCCTACCCTTGCAGGTGAGTGTCTCTATTGATCATCCCTATCTAGAGTTCCGAGACATAGTAGGAGAATCAGCCTTTGCTGTATGTAATCTCTCTCTCTCTCTCTCTCTCTCTCTCTCTCAGATCTCTACATAGAGGTGTTGAAGTGTAAGGTGAAGTGTGAGACAACCCTGATGCCGAACGTTGGGGGTTTCTTCGTGGAGAAGTTTGTGGCCACTATGTACCACTACCTCCAGTTTGCCTACTATAAATGTACGCACCAGTGATTTGCCTTCATATCTCATCATAAATAAAGCTCCAAAATGAACTGTGGTGAAAAAATATAAAATGCATTTCAAGTTCGTAATAACTTTGTTATTACCCAGCTCCATGTGTTATTACTTAGTAATTACATGACTTTCATAGCTGTTATACTGTAGCTGAATGAGCCGTCCTCCCTTTGCAGTGAACGATGTGAGGAAGGCAGCTCCATGTGCAGCCAGCTACATGCTGTTTGATGCCAACGACCAGGTGATGCAGCAGAACATGGTTTACTACCGCTTCTACCGTGAGCAGTGGGGTCTGGAGGAGAACCACTTCCTGCCTCGCCCGGTGAGTGCACATGTCCCAGCATACATATGTACCCCCAACAAGTCATTTCTGATTAGTATTAGGACCCATTTAGGATTATACATAGTCTACCCTTAATGCTACCCTTAATCTTGAGCTTAATCCCCCCAAAATACTTATTTCAAATTGGTGGGTAACAACTGAGAACTGTTTAGGAAACGCTATTGTTTTCAGACTAAAATGTGCCATATAGCCCAGGCAACGAAACTTAAGCAGGAAAGCTTTAGTATGAAGTTCCTTTGCGTGAACACCAACACTGTGGCAATTGAATTCTCATTTATGCCTGTAAAAAGGCCTAGATCCTGTAATTGTTACTCATGCTACCAATCTACTATAGCGTTTGCAGCAGCGACCGAATCACATTAAACAAAACCAACAAAGCACCCAGAGACACACTGCCAGTTCTTAAAACTACCACCATTTCACATGAACTTGGTGGTGCAGTAAACTGTTTGAGGCATGTTAAGTGGAGGGCAAGAGGGCAGTAAAACTACAGGAAACAACACAGATCTGTTGTTTAGGAGAGTGCCATGAACCATCTGGGACTGCAGCTTTGTTTTCTCACTTTGTTGTTGAGTCAAGGCATGACAAACTGTCACGTTTGTTTCCCAGGAGGCTCTGAGGTACTATAACCAAACAACGAAGCAGAAGGAGATGCTGGAGTTTGCACTGAACTATCTCCAGACAGACGATGAGGTAAGGCTCGTCCTCAGAGGGGTGGAGGTGGAGGGAGAAACAAACGAAACATGGTTTTATGAGCAGCACAGACTCTGGACAGAACTATCTAGCTCAACACAAAAAATGGCTTGGCTGGTTTCTGCTCTACTTAAAGGGCTCGTTTCCCAGGCACAGATTAAGCCTAATTCTAGACTAAAATGCATCTTCAATGGAGATTTTCTGTTGACAATGTTATTTAGTCAACAACTAGACTGAATCTCTGTCTTGGAAACTGGCCATCAATGTTAAGAGAACACGTTTTTTGTACTTATAATTTAATAATTTAATTAATTTAATTTAATTTAATTATAATTTGTTTCTATGTCTACCGATTCAACCTCATGAAAAGAGGAGTGGGATGACTTCCACTCAACCACAGTATTTACTCTGGAGAAATGTGTATTCTGGCTACAGAGGAACTGTGAGGGGGCCACTGCAGACAGAGTTGAATGGATATGAGTAGGAGGAGGGTCAGTAGCTAGAAGAGAGAGATAGGGAGAGGGAGGGGCACTCTGTTTTCCACCAGATGAGTGTGGTATGTAGCTGGGAGGTGTTGGCCACTGAGGCCCTGCCACATGCGTTTAACTGAGGTCGGCCACTCCCTGCTAACCACATGGACAAGACCTGAAAGGGGGAGGAGGACAGACAGAGAGGTAGAGAGAGTGAGTGAGAGAGAGAGAAAGTGAGAGAGAGAGAAAATTACAGCATGCCCAATTGAAAGATTTATTGGGGAAGAGAGAGAGAGAAGTATACAGTAAGTGACAGAAAAGAGACAAAGAGACAAGACACAGTGATCTTCTTTAAGCTTACTCTTTTAACCCTATCTCTGTAGGAGAACTAGTTTCTCAGAGGAACTGAGTTTTGTGTTCCTTGGCAGGATGTGGTGAGCCCAGAGGAGGTGTCAGTCGGCCACTCAGCCCCTCCTGATGCTGAGTTTGAGGGGATTGGTGACTATGAGGAGTCCTTTGTCGCAGAATGGTGGCAGGAACCCAAAACCAAGGGGGACACTGGGGAGCCTGCTGCCTAACCCCAACTCCCTCCCTTCCCCCAACATCACCCCCCCAAAACAGAACACTACTTCATCCCCCTCTCTTCACAGGAAAACATAGCAAAGAATGAGGACAATCTACTGTACAGAGACAGACCCTCCCCATCCAGGTCTGCCAACAAACCATAGCACAAGACAACCAAAATATACAATTACATTACTGGAACATAGAATGGCCGTTTCATCTGTGAAATAAGGAAAGGTGTGTTATAATTATTAATGTGACTATTATTGTGCCACTTGTTAAATTTATATGATGATTGAGACGCCTTTGTGCCTTAGCCCTGACAGAGGGGCATTGAACTTTTTTACTTCAATTTCTAGGATGTTGTGTTGAATGGTGCCCCATTTGAGGTGTCTGTTTCGGGTTCAGCAAGAGGAAAACAATCCACATATTTATTGTCAAGTAAACAACTGATGCAAATGTGGAATAAAGTGACATATTCTTTTAGTATACCTTTGTTCTCGCATCTGATTTCTTAAAAATAATCAAAAATAATAACTATTAGGTAATATTTTTAGTAATATTATATAACCCCTCTTGATATCCAGTTCAGATGTAGCAGCACTGGCATCACAGTAAAAGAACCTTTTCTAAACATACGTTCCTGTCAGTTGAGGGACTCCATTTGGTAGGAGTGATGCCATGTCGGAAAGCAATGACGCATACACATGGTAGGGGACACGGAGGAGAAATGTTGATTTCACTTTTAGATTTTATTTTTTATAACCCTTTTTTTATTCATCTACAGGGCTAAGTTAATTCATTTCAATTATTTGTTAATTCAAAAAGATTGTGTTTAAAAATACGGGGTAAGATGCTTGTCTTTTTCTTTACTTCCTGAATTCAAAATGAGAGCAAAATGACCATCATCTAACAGATTGTATTTGATACCAACTCTGTACATATTGTAAGAACAATAGTGCATCTGCCATAGTGCAATACTCAACTGAATCAAACTCTTAATACATCCGTTCCAAACTGGATTTCTCCCAAACCCCAACCTAAACCCCTCTAATCTCATGTACAGTGTGAACCTCAGGATCATTACAAAGTCACTGAGCTAAAGCATATACCCAGGGCTCAAGGGCTATCAACAAATGTACAATATTTAAATGACATTTCGATAGATAGCTGGAATGATAGAGAGATGGCCAGATGGCTAGCAGTAGCTTACTAGCCACTGTGCCAGACAGACAGACAGACAGACAGACAGACAGACAGAGATAGAGTAAATGAGAGGTTTAAAGCTGTATGGCAAGAGACAGAAGATGCTTTGTTGAAACAGATAAAAGTCATTAATATTGACATTGCATTTAAAACAATTTCATTCAGTGTATTCAACATTCAATATCTTGCACATATATACAAATTGGTGTGCATATGTATGTATGTGAACACATACTATAGACTAGTGCTTATTTTATCTTGTTGTTACATTACATTTTTTTGATAATGTGCTGCCTTTCAGTGCCATGACTCCAGAGCACAGAGACAGGTAACAGAAAGAGAAATATTTCTAGAAGTAAAAACCTAGTAAGTAAAATCTAGGTACCCGTGTTGGCAGGAGTGTCAGGGTGAGCATGGACACATCTGCCCCAAACACAAGTGTACATTGTCATTAATTCTGTCTCAAAAAAACGCTCTCTCTCAGGCACACACGCGCACACGCACACGCACACACACACACACACACACACACACACACACACACACACACACACACACACACACTCTTTTAACCTCCTCTAACATACAAACTTTGGGCCTCTTAAGAAGGTGGTGAATACACAAACAGACAGGCTTTGTTAACACTAGGTGTGAAATGTATGTTTCTACACTAGGTCTGTGGTTGAAAACACTAAGTTGCGGTCTCTGCTACTTCAAAGATCTGTTTTCAAATATGATCCCAAAACCATGGTTCCCCTGCTTACATAAACACTGCTGGGGGGACAGACAGAATACCTCAAAAAATTCAAACTAATAGTTACAATAAACACATTATACCCTCAGATTAGCCTAGGGTCGGTTTTTATGTCATATTCATTCTTATATTAAGTTATTCTTCATACTTTCTTTGGAAAACGTTCTGTAAACAACAAGTCCAATGCAGGATTCCTCTCCGATCACTTCCATGTTCCATGTTACTGTCTTCTGAATAGGTTGTCATCCAGTCCGAGACGAGACTCCACAAGGCCTCCCTGAGGGGGACAGTTCAGCTAACTGTGGCCTCAGCATCTCTCCCCCCTGAACCAAGAGTGCTTGTTCACATTGTTTTTGCTTTGTGTTTCCATAGTATTGTCTCATGTGTTGAATAGTCTAACAGATGGTCAGTCTGTGCCAGTCAACTATGGACTCAAATGATGGCCTGATCAGTTTGTACTCAGGCAGGCAGGCGACATCTCTAGTTGAATTGGTCCACCGTTGATATGTTCTTCATTTTAGACTGTCCAAAGAGGAATGAAAGGAAGACCCTGATGCCCCTCAAGGGGCCGCCACCTTCTCATTCTGGGAGTGGCTATGACACAGTCCTGAGTGGCAGGCTGGCAGCGACCACAGGGCTGGTAAGCAATGGTGGGAGGTGCTCTAGAAACCCAGAGGGGGCAGGGCCAGACAGACAAGAAGTTGACAGGAGAGGGTTTGTCATCGGAATAGGTTTGGAGAGATTCAGGGCAGACTTGGAAGACTTTTTATTTTTTTCCCTCTTCTCCAATGTGGAAACAATAGTGCAAGGAAGACAGGAACAGACAGACATGAAGAAAGACAGACGAGACAGACACCTTATCCTCCACCAGATCTGTAAGGAAATAAAGGACAGAGTGTGAGAAAGTAAATCATTGTGAGGAAGAAGATAGAGAAAGGTATGGCTAGGGATGAATGTACTGTAGGGCTGGATGTGGGGAGGGATGAGACAGAATATGTTGTAAACTCAGTGGAAAGTGGAAATGAAACTACAGACTAGAGGCCATGAGGTGGATTGAGATGGAAGTGCATTCTGTGAGGAGGAGCTATGAGATGGAGCTGATGCTTAAGTGTTTTCAGGGACAATAGACCATAAAATAAGGTTAGAGAGCAAATCATGTATGGACAGCACTCCAGTTGATAAGCTGTAAATCAGCACTTCAATCGATACACTTTAAATCAGCAATCCAATTGATACCCTTTAAATCATAATTTTAATGTATGTGTATTACATTTATGATTTAAGGCTTATCAATTGCTGTCCACTGTAGAGTGCTCAAATACTCTATTTGCTCTGATATTCTACGAGGATTCATCACCCGAACAGTACTTTTGAATAAGATTTGAGTGAGCACATTGTTTCATAAGGTCAGAGAGACCAGTTGTGGGATGAAGTCAGTTGTGGGATGATGTCTGAGGCCATGCTGGTGATGGATGAGAGTCACCCCAGAATCGCAGGGGCTTGGTCATACCTTCCTCTTCGGATGTTCCTTCATCCAGGAAGAATCAGGAAAAGAGACATGAGGAGAGGAGACATGTGTCAAGTGACAGCAGGAAAAAAATACAGCTTGACAACAGTAGAAACAATGAGTTTTTGAATTATTATAAAATCATGGTATAAAGCCCATCAAAAGTCATGTATGATTTAAATGTTCTACCACTGCTCAAGCAAAGACAACCGGACATCCAGTTTGCAGATTGTTAATCAATACCATAATTCAGAATGTAATAACAATTATCATAGACAATAATGTCTTTTACATTTTGTAAATACTATTAGGTCTAATCAATGTTCCATTCCTGCATATCTATTGACAAGACCTGATTGGGCTTTATACAGTAACATGAAATGTTGCCATAAGTAATTACAACAGCATTTCAATCATTTTCTTTCATCTTTGATCTAGTGGTACTGTGCTGATATGCAATCATAGCAGCATCCAATCAGAGAAAGAAAACATATCAATCAATCATTAATCAATCAATCAATCGATCAATTGATCAATCTATGATATTACTGCTGCTTATTGGCTTAAGTATTAATTATGCAAAAGTGTGGTAGCACCACATGCTGCAGGTCTAGCTCATGGCACCAACAGTCTCCCTCCCAACAGTCTCCCTCCCAAGAGTCTCCCTCCCCCTCCATAGCAATCATAACCTATGAAGTCCAATGGGTCCAATCAGGTTCAGACAGACCTACTGCTATGCCCAGTCTTCACCCTGGGGAACCACCTGGTCACAGCTCATGCAAATATGCACAGACATTTACCCCTGTCCCTAAAAGGATTCTACATGATTTCCCTCACATAAATAATAGTTACTTTGACTACTGACCAAATCAGTAAGTGGAAGAGTATAGAAAGTACTAAAGGGTAAAAAGCAAGCAAATGGAATTTGATAACTCCAGAGAAGGCAAACATAAACATTTTGTAATAATTAATTTCAAGTAAGAGGGACATCTACTAGTAATCCTTTTAGGTCAGAGTCTAGGAGTAAACATTAGCAGGCATGCACAGCTGAGGCTCTGCAGAGAAAGCCAGTGCAGGAAGGGCACTTGTACTGTTCAGGGTACGCTAATCACTTAGCAGTTGAGATAACCCACTACAACTAGAGTTGTACTAGAACTACAGTACTAGGAGACCACAACTGAGAGAAGAATGAAGGACTGAGAGGTACAGTACTGTAGGTAGTACTACAAAAATGGGAACATAGGATTCCATAGGACAATGGGGCACCAGTGGAGGAGGTCACTTTCAGAAGCAGTGTAGTCATAGCAATAAGCAGGGGGCAAAACAGACACACTGTAGAAGTTTATAGATGCTGGACTAGGGAATGAGGATAGAGAACTAGAGACAGGCAGGATAACTGGGTTCTGTCTGCTGGGGGAGACGGGGCAGATGACAGCAGAGGTACATGATGGAGCTCAGGGGTCATCTCTACTGAGTATTCCTTTTAGTCTCATGAAGCCAAACTATGTCCAGAGGATCAGAGGGTTTCATGGTTGGCATACGTTTAAAGCAATACCATTTGAAATTCAAATCCCTCCCTCAACTTGGGTGATGAGTTGCAAACGGGCGCTCTTTAGGAGGGGTGTGAGTGGGCCTTGGGTAGAAGCAGACAGGTACACAGAGGCATGCCAGAACTCTTACTTAAATCCCCATCCTGTTCCCCCTAGGACTATAGCTGCCAGGAGAATAGCACCTGCGATCGACCCTATAATGATATTGGTGCCACTGGGACCTGCGCAGAGGGAGGAGGGGGGAGGGGTGCGGAGGGGGGGAAGGGGGGGAAGGGGGGCAGAAACAAAAACAACACCACCAAAAACACACATGAGAGGACAGCATCAACACTGTACATCAACAACAACATCAACCGGAAAGAGAGAAATAGAGTTGAAAGAGATAAGATACCTGAATAGACAGAAAGAGAGAGGAGAGGAGAGGAGAGGAGAGGAGAGGGGGAGTTCCAGGCGTGGGGTTGAGGAGGGAGAACGGGCGGGAGAGCCAGGGGAAGTCAGGGAGACAACAGTAAAAAAGGAGTGTTTTTATTACTTCTTTCTCATTCCCCCTGCTCTTTCAGCTGGACACCCTCTTGCTTAGGGTGGGTTTGGTGTTATGCCCTATGAGAGCAATGGCCAAATTGCCCTGTATCATTGGCAGACTGTAAGAAAGTAAGGAAGACACTTGAAGATACAGTAGTGGCCAGGTCCCTGCAACTCGGGAGAGAGACACACACACACACACACACACACACACACACACACACACACACACACACACACACACACACACACACACACACACACACACACCGTATGCACTTAAAACACCTTCAACATACTCCCACACACTCCCACATGAAAACACATACTCACCCTGACAGAGTACACTATGAAACATAACTATCGATTGATATAGCCTTTTTCCTCATAAACTCCTCACACTACGCCTTCTCACACTACAAACAGGCCTTGACACACGGTTATTGAACCAGCGTACAAGAGGTTCTTACAAGAGATTGACTAAACGCTACACTTGAGTACACAGAGAGATGGGGTGATGGTAGGCGGACTATGAGAGGGAGATGAGAAGGACAGAGGGAGTGTGGAGGGATTGTGTTGTACTGGAGACGCAGACGCAGACACACAGGGGCGGGGATGAACCTTTCTTTTCTGGGCCAGCCGGGACCGTGGGGTCTGGAATGGGATCAAACACACTGCAGTCCTTCCCTGTGTAGTCCCTGTCGCAGATACACTTCACCTCGTTACTGCAAGTCTGAGAGAGAGAGAGAGAGAGTGACTGAAGAGTTAGATGCAGTATCAGAGTGATAGAGAGAAGCCTTGAAACAGATCAACGATCTGAGCCACAATATCAAGGACATGTCATGCCATTCAAATCCAAGGCTTTCTTGGTCTCCCCCTTTGAGTGTTAACAACTCTTAAAACACAATCCCCATGAGGTTTCATCAGTCGGAGACAAGGTGTGTGTGTGTGTGTGTGTGTGTGTGTGTGTGTGTGTGTGTGTGTGTGTGTGTGTGTGTGTGTGTGTGTGTGTGTGTGTGTGTAAGCGTCAGCCCCTGCGAGTGTGACTAGGTCAGTCCCTGAACATGAATGGGCGGGGCGGTCCATGTGTGTGTGTATGTATGTGTGTGTGTGTGTGTGTGTGTGTGTGTGTGTAAGCGTCAGCCCCTGCGAGTGTGACTAGGTCAGTCCCTGAACATGAATGGGCGGGGCGGTCCATGTGTGTGTGTATGTGTGTGTCTCACCCCGTGGTTGGAGCAGGTGCCGCCGGAGGTGGACCCGGAGCAGGTGCTGAGGTTGAAGGCGGCCAAAGGGAGGCAGCGGCGCTCCAGACACATCATGTTGGGACCGCAGGGCGTGCCATCCTCCACGTAACCTAGGTCTGAACCATCCTCCAGCAGGGCATGGCCCCCTCTGAGCACACACACACACACACACAGACGCGCACACACACACACACACGCGCACACACACACACACACACACACACACACACACACACACACACACACAGGACATGTGATGATCACATCCATAGTCTAAGAGAGTGTCCCAACCTCAAAACACTGAAATGGAAAAAATGTATTAGCTTTGATCTGAACAAGATAGTAACATTGAACATTGACTACTCACCGGCAGTCCAGGTACTTGTTTTGGTGGTATATGGTAAGGCTGGTCACCTCACCCTGTAGGTCGCCAAACTTAGGCTTCGCTGTCATATTGGCACAGAACAGGAAGCCACATAAAACATCCCTGAACAAAAAGAGGAAAGAGGATAAGTCGATCACGTTGCATGGCACGTTCAGAATTCTACAATGGAAAAAGCTCATCGTGTTACGGTGTGATAGCAATGAAAGCTTACGGCTTGTTGCACTGCAGCCACCCCTGGCCCTCAGGCCTGCGTCCACAGTTGCCTTTCTCTGTGCCCTCCGCATTCAGCTTCTCATAACAGAACCTGTCTGCTGAATCTGACCAACCAGACACATCACACATTAGATCTATATCAACAGTATCTGGCAGACTCACTGCAGTTTCATATATGACCACCAGGTGGCATAAGACCACCGTGGGCAGAGCCAGATTTGACTACAGTACACGTACTGTAACTGCAAGTGAGCAGTCATAAGGGTGTGGTTTCAGATATATAGATATCCAATAGCATGAATGAATCATCAACACTTTTCTTTTACTTACTGTAGCCCCAAAGTCCCTTACACTGGCCATCACGAGTCCTGCATCGCCCCCCATAACAACGACCCTGAGAGAGAGAGAGAGAGGGAGAGAGCAAGAGAGAAGAGAAGGGAAGAGAAAGAGAGAGAGAGAGAGAGAAAGAGAGACACACACACACACACACACATACACAGATGAAAACAATGGCTAGAACAGAGATCACTTGCAGACTTATCTACACAACATAGGTGTTGAACAAAGCAGCAACCCAGTGAGCGTTACCTGACTATTGTCACACATGTATCCATCCAGCTTGTGCACGTTATGAGGACACTGCAATAGAACAAAAGGACATCTGATTCACTTCAGACTCATGTTACCACAGACTCCTATCAGACAGACAGACTCCCATCTCCCAGGGTGGCTGTGTACCCTACCTGGCTGGAGTCCCCAGTGCAGGTCTCTGGGCTGTCACAGTCATTCACGGCGTCTCGACACACTGCTCCTCTAAGCTCATACTGAGAAACAACAACAACAACAACAACAACAACAACAACAACAACAACGACAACGACAACGACAACGACAACGACAACAACAACGACAACAACAGCCATTAGACAGGCATCAATATCACACACATTAACCTCTACCATCTACTGGGCACCGGCAGGTATTGTATCCTTCATATTCAAAAGAACCCTACCATATTAAAGGCAAGTGACAGTTTTAGTAAAACGGTTGATAATGATGAAGTAGTTACTCTTCCAGCCCACATAGACAGCCTGATGAGTAATATGTAAATTGAGCTGTGGTAATGGATGAGTGACAAGCGGAGAAGCTCACCCTGCACCCACTGCAGCAGAGCCCGTTGCTGCACATGGCATCATGGGTCAGTGTGCACTTCTTACAGCAGGCCCCTCCACTGCGGGCACACTCCTACAATGGGCACAGACCCACACACTGATTACTGTTCATCGCAAACAACACACTCTGGTTATACATAACACCACGACAGAGCATAGGCCATTCAGTTAGAACAGTTGTTCTACATCTATGGGATAGGCCCTGGATTATCCAAAGTTAAAGTCATGGAGAGGAGAGGAGAGGAGAGGAGAGGAGAGGAGAGGAGAAGAGAATGGCTCCTCCTCACTGATGTCATTCGTTCCACAGTAACATAATAGACACTCACCACCTGAGATCCACAGTCACACTCCTCTCCCAGCTCCACAAAGCCATTCCCACACTCTGGGGGGTCCAACAGCTAAAGGAGAGAGAGATGGGGGGATAGGGGGAGCAGAAAAGAGATGGAGGGAGAGATAAGCGATGTGTTGGGAGGGGGGATGATGGAAGGGGTGGAAGGAGATAATGATAGAGGGGGAGGACAGAGAGAAATATGGACACAGAGCTGTAAGTAAATATGTGATCTGAGAGAAATTAGGACATTGGGATAATTAATTAGGCTATAAATAGCGGCACTCCAGAGACATTCCGCTTAACACTCAACTCCCCCACTAGACCAGGCCAGGCCTCATTCACTCCCACATCCCCACGCCAAGCTCACCTTGTTGGGCTTGTTGAAGAGGCAGCTACCGCCCCCCTGGAGCAAGAACTGGATGTACTCATCAACACTGCACCGAGAGAATTTTCTGGGCAGGTAATATCTGTACACACACACACACACACACACACACACACACACACACACACACACAGATGCAAGTACAAAGAGAGAGAGAGAAAAAAAAGAGAAAAGAAAAATGTTCAAAGCCAGTGTGCCTTTTTCCAATAGGTAGTGCCAAATCAAATCTAGGACTTGGTCCCATCGTTTTGCAACGTTACCAAACGTTAATACTCGACATGTTAATTGATAGTGGATTAGAAATTGACAACTGAAATCAGCATTGAACCATCTGGAATAATAGACATAACCAAAGCCAAAGCATTCATAGAAATACTAATTTGTTTATGTTCAACCATTCCCCATCTCTTGGTGATCAGACATTAGAAACAGCCTCTTTGAGACCTGTTTGATGTTTCAGCAAATTGACTCCAATTACCTTAATGGACTGGACACATTAAGTGCTGACTAAAAGTCAAAACAGCTTTGGTGGTATAAGTCTTGGTGAGTGTGTTTCAGGTTCTGAAGTGTCTAATTGAGTGAACTGAATGAGACAAATTACAGCACAGAGAGCAGCCCGAGACGGGGAACAGCTAGACTTTCAAGACAGATACGAGCCTGAATACAAAGTGAGGCATGGTGTGCTCTTCAAATTGAGTGTGTAGCCATTTAAGTGTCTTTTTAAAGCTAATATTTACCCTGTATCCTCCATAATACAACCTAGCCAAGCATCAGGGCACCGGCAGTCTCCTGGGAGAGAGGGAGAGAGAGAGGGAAGAAAGGAAGAAAGTGATGAGGGAGTGATTATAAGAGCAAGAGTATATGGATGATGATGAGAGCGTATATGGATGATGATGAGAGCGTATATGGATGATGATGAGAGCGTATATGGATGATGATGAGAGCGTATATGGATGATGATGAGAGCGTATATGGATGATGATGAGAGCGTATATGGATGATGATGTTGATGTTGACTATGACATACTTTCTTCATTTGGACGCAAAGGTCACTAACTTGAGAAAAAAAAAAAAGAATTCAAAAGAACTGAGTTAGATACCCAATCTACCCAGGCCCTTTATTAAACAACACACTATATGAAATATGAAAAGGCATATATATATATACAATGTGTATATTTCCATGTTCTACTCCTGGAATTGATAGATCGCAGTTAGAGGTTCTTATGCATAAATCACGCAGCCCATTGTTCATTGTTCAGTCAGTGTGCTGCTCTACTTACCCCCCCTCCCCAGAACCACCCCCCCGCCACCCATGGCCCTGGTTACGGGCGGCTAATCTCCTAATGGAGAACTGTAATTACAGAGGGACTTGCGGTGGAGCTTTGCCAGGCTGGGTTAGTGTACCGGCACCAACCTTCCCCCTTCCCCTTCCACCTCTCACAGCTATCAATCCCCTCTTCTCCCATTTCTTCAATCCACCCCTTCCTGTGTACGGTATCTTCAGTTTCCACCCTCACTCAACCCAACCCTTCCTGGTTCCCCCCCCCCCCCCCCGTTGGTCCACTGTCATGACCCCTTTCTTACCTGCAGAGTTGCGGGCATTGTTCCACCTCATCCCAATGTTCTGACCCAGGCTCTGGCACAGGGTGATGGCCATAGGACCCACATTGCCATACTGTAACACACACACATGCAGAGACATGAGAAGAGACACACACACACACACACACACACACACACACACACACACACACACACACACAAACTCTATGACTGAGCCTCAACTCCTTGTTGTCTGTTTAGGTGCTTTTTTACGATTGAGTGGGAAGAGCAGAGTGCAGGGTGGGGGCTCTCTCACCTCGTTGATGCCCCCCCCTCTGGTGAGAGAGCACACTCCTCCTGTGTAGGCTGTCCCACTGCGGCTGCTCTGGAAGGTACGCCCCCTGGTGGACACGGAGGGATGACAGTGAGCACAGCCTGACTAAGGGGGCAGTCAGTAACAGGGGATGGGACAGGACAGGGAGAGGCCGCACTCACGAGAAAAGGTGCACAACATCGCTCTGTTCCTTGATGCTCTCCCTCCTGTACTTCATGAAGTTCTGCAGAGTCGTCAAGGGGTCTGCTACCACGGGAACCATGTTTGCAGATGACCAAGTCTCCATGGCAACCAGCACAATCCGCGTGTTCAGCTGTTCCTTATAGATCTGGAGTCCAAAAATATACAGTGCTGTAGGTTATCTCGAAGGGTTTTCTAAAAGCTTAATGCAATGAGAAAATCAATTCAAGTCTGTTGACCGGTTCATTTTAGTGACGGTTGGGATACCAGTGTAAACAGCAAGGAAGGGGTAAAAAAAACATGTCTTACTGCATCTGCCATATTGACCACTGCTTTGGCAAAGTTCCTAGTCTGGGTGGTGGAGCGACGGAGCTGCATAAACTGCAGACAAAGAATAAACACTAACATCAGACACACACACACACACACACACACACACACACACACACACACACAGTCCGTAGAGAAGAATAACCTCACCATTTCGTTGTCATTGACCACCATCAGCTCGATGTATTTGGTCTCTGTCTGCACGGTGGGCCTGCGGGCCTGTCTCTTAGAACGCCTCAGCACCTCTGACACCTGCGCCTCCTGTATTTGGTCTAGTCTCTCACCACCAGCACCTCTGTGGCTAGCACCCTCTTTGTTGCAGTCTGGAGGATTGAGGTGTTGAGGTGATTGAGAAAATGGCAAGACAGAAACAGAAAATGCTCATGCAGAGAGATAACGTTAGATTAGATTAACATTAGAGATGGGTAACATTAGCAGCGAGATTGTAACACCCCTGACTGTGGAGGCTGGTGGAGGTTGAAATTGGAGGACGGGCTCGTGGTAATGAACGGAACGGAATAAGGACTGGTAATGTATCCATTCCTCATTCTGTGCCATGCGTTACAATGATGCCGGTCCTCTGATTTCTACCTCCACCAGCCTCCACTGGTGTGTACAGTGGAACGAGAGATGACATTGGAAGATGACAGAGGGGACAGTAGGTCCACTGACCTCCTCCTGGACAGTCAGGGGACAGCCTCACATCAGGCATCCTACGGACCAGGTAAGCACCGTCGTTCTACAGAGGAGGAAACACAGGTAGGTGAGAAGACAAGAGGATCCAGGGACCAACGCTAGACCACGATCCAGATGCAAGACTCACCTGATTGCTCCCATTGAGAATAGGCTCAATCCCATAGGTGAACAGCCCATCAGACCACATTCCACTGAAAAAGAAGAAGAATGGATGAGGTAAGTATTGAGAAAGGTTCAGTACATATCGTCGGATCAGTACACGTGGGTCAGTGGCCATGTTGCTTTGTAATATCTAACTTATATAATAAATAATAATATACGCCATTTAGCTGACACTCTTATCCAAAGCGACTTACAGTGCAGTGAAGTGCATAAGTTTGTTTTATATACACGGTCCCAGCGGGAATCGAACCCACAACCTTCACATTGCTAGCACCATGCTCTACAGTACCAACTGCCACACGGGCCACATTGGCACCCTGTTGAAAGAATAGAGTACAGCAGTAGTCTACCATGACCAAGAGAAGCTCACCGTAGGCCGTGGCAGGTGGAGAGAGCTGCCCAGGACTCTGATAGGCCCCTCAACCTCCCTTGGTAGTAGCAGTGTTCCCCTCCCTGTGGTCACAAAGCACAGAACACTTTTACGACACAGTATCGTGACAAAAAGTGGCCCGAGGTGTGACTGTGAGGTTCATTCAGCAACCTAACCTTTACCCTTAACAAACAACATGGAGTCCCCTATGCGTCGTGATTCAAACAACCTCTGCTGCCTGAACTTTTCCTCTGCTGTCTCTCTCTCTCTCTCTCTCTCTTTCTATAATGGCACTTATGGCACAGCATGTGACCTACTTGTGTCCTGTACTGCGCTCCACTCTACTGTGCTCCGCTGACAATGGAGGGGTCTTCTAGATCGGGAGCTTTTAAATAAATAAAGACTGGAGTTGATCCCCCACATGGAATGTCATTGCTACTGTATGGGGTTTTCAACCTGGACTTTTCCTCGGAGCAGTGACCGGACCTGTGTCGAGGAACCACACTTTAGAGTGCATCTACAACACTAATGTTCACGTCACAAAAGCTGCTTCCCTCTCTTCTCTTCTCCTACAACCAGCGTAGCCTCGTCGACCCTCAGTCTCCTTCAAAAGACCTTGCTTTGTTTGAGGTCATTAGGTCACTTCAGAGAATGGGGTTAAAATAACGATGTAATACTGTAATAATAGGCAGAGAGAGAGAGAGAGAGAGAGAGAGAGAGAGAGAGAGCAGCACACTGAGCCAAGTAAGGCCTGGTCCGGCTGAGTGAGTATCTGGTCTGGATGCCAGCTCTCCGGGCCATTCCTTCCACCCACTGCCTTCCGAAGAAACCAACTGTCTACAAACACACACAATTATTCCCTTTGATACCAACAGCCATCCCGCCTTTGTTATGTACTGGCATTTTACTCCCAATTTCCCTCCTCCTCCTCCTATCTCTCTCTCTCTTTCTCCCTCTCAGTCTTCTTTCATTCTCCCCTCTGCCAAGAACTTAATGACACCGCTGAGCTGACTCGTTGCTATGGGAACAGGCTCCTGATTGGCTGAGGGCTGAGGGAGAGTTGGGAAGGAGAGTGGGTGGGGATGATGGGGGGGGGGGGGGGGGGGCAGTTAGTAAAATGTTTGGTACAATGAAAGAAGAAGAAAGAAGAAGATTGAAGATAGTGGCATTCCTCTAGTCTATAGCCACAATCACACATTCCCGATGCTGTAGCTTTCATTTTCACATCTCTTCATACAATGGGGACAGTTCTTTTTGTGAACTATTGCACACCACAGTCATGTGATTCGCCTCTGATATATGCTGCTGATAAGAGCTGCAGACAGAATAGGAATGCTTAACTGACTACACACTAGACACAAAAAGACATTCTGGACTCAACAAAAGCATACAGTGATATGTACAATAGGCCTATGTGGAAAATATTGTCATGTGTTTCATTTCTGTGCATAACAAAGTCATTGTCAAGGCCCCTAATCCACACGCACACGCACACGCACACGCACACGCACACGCACACGCACACACACACACACACACACACACACACACACACACACACACACACACACACAGCAGTCTTACCGCAGATTGCGAGGGTTTGCCATCTTGGTCAAAGTGCCGTTCGACATAGTCTGAGGACAGGAGGTGGCTGCAGAAAAAAAACAACAACAGAGACACCTCTCACATACTGAACCTCCCACCAGGCTCTCCCTACGACCCCTGTCTGGGTTTAATATCTCTCTCTTCATGTCTTTTCAGTTTGTAGATATTCATTCTTTTTATGTGAAAATGGTACATTAATATTGGCATAATTCCAGTCTTTCAGTGTGCATGTATGATGGTAGACATGATTTCCATATTGCATGGCTATACACAATAGATGTGATTTACACCATGATCTCACTGTGTCTGTAATAGTATAAGTGCTCTGACTGTTGTTTGACTCACTGAGGGGTGGTTCTGTCCTTGAACCTCATGAATAATAAAGTCATAATAATCCAGGCCACTCTCTCCTCTCCCCTCCTCTTCTCTCCCTCCTGGGTGGGAGGCTGTACTGACTGTGCTCCACTGAGTGTGTGTGGGTGTGTGTGTGTCTGTATTAACTGTGCTCCACTCAGCGTCTACTGTATGTGTGTTTGTGTGTGTGTGTGTGTGTGTGTGTGTGTGTGTGTGTGTGTGTGTGTGTGTGTGTGGGTGTGGGGGTGTGTGTGTGTGTGTGTGTGTGTGGGTGTGTGTGTGTGCGTGTGGGTGTGTGTGTGTGTGTGTGTGTGTGTGTGGGTGTGTGTGTGTGTGTGTGTGTGTGTGTGGCTAATGCCTAAACACACATCTGGCCATGTGGCATAATAGAAGAGCAAAGTGGATTTGCTAATGGAAGCAGTTATGGTAATTAAGAAATACAGACTGACGGAAGTGAGTAGGACAAACATATTAATCTAAATGACAGATAAATGAAAGATAATGATGAATGAAGATGATGAGAATGGTATGGAGGATCTACTAACTGGTTTAGCTCCAGGTCCAGGGTGAAGGATTGTCCAAAGGCTTCCACCTGAAAACAGCTCTGAGCTAAATGGACCGGCTGAAATAAAGAGAGAGAGAGAGAGAGAGAGAGAGAGAGAGAGAGAGGGAGAGAAATGAGATAAGAGGGGGTGGAAGCGAGAGAAACCATTCAAGCTAGAGTCATTTCAAATGTATACCACTCTGGTAGCAATCCAACCACTTCGCTGACTCAACAATTTCATTATTTCATAAGTATATACTGTACAATAAACAAAAAACATAAATGCATTCCTGGTCATTCAAGATGGCATGTGTGCCAAAAAACGCTTCAGCAGCTTCAAGAATCTGCTTGACAAAGAGCCAACTGATTTAGCTTCACTGGATTCAGTCCAGCAGTTTGAGTTTACTGTCAGAGATGGACAGAGAGAGGGTTGACAGCAGAGGTGGACAGAGAGAGGGTTGACAGCAGAGGTGGACAGAGAGAGGGTTGACAGCAGAGGTGGACAGAGAGAGGGTTGACAGCAGAGGTGGACAGAGAGAGGGTTGACAGCAGAGGTGGACAGAGAGAGGGTTGACAGCAGAGGTGGACAGAGAGAGGGTTGACAGCAGAGGTGGACAGAGAGAGGGTTGACAGCAGAGGTGGACAGAGAGAGGGTTGACAGCAGAGGTGGACAGAGAGAGGGTTGACAGCAGAGGTGGACAGAGAGAGGGTTGACAGCAGAGGTGGGGGAAGGAGAAAAAGCTCAAAATCCATCTACATTCACCGGTGTCAAGCCAATGTCCCTCATGGACAGGTGCCAAGAAATGGAGAGGTTATTGTCGGCTACTGAGAAAGGACAGCAAGGAGTAGCTTTACAGGCTGGGAGAGATTTACTGCAGACAAAACACTGTGTGTCTCCAAAAGCACAAACAGTGCCAGTGTTCAAGCACAGTTATTCAGTCTGCCGGGAACAGGGTGCACTGAATCACTGGCCTTTCAGTGAGACAAGACTGGAATCATTCCCTCCAATGATTCCACACAACTCAACTTCAGACAGAAAAAGGAGGAGGAATTTCTCCAGGCTGACTCAAGTACTGGTAAGAATGAGGTGTCAAGTGGATTAGTGGACTCATATGGGAATCTGATGAAGTTACTGTAAATAATGACATGACATATTTTTCTGCCCTGAATCACATCAGTGGCACATGACATCCCTTCAGATGTCATCAAGGACATAAACACCTTCACAACTGTAACGCTTAAGACATCTTGAGTCTTCATTCATGAGGAAAGCAACTGCAGATGAACATACATTTACAGATATGATTAAGAATGACCAAATGATCAATATCTATTAGTAATTACTAATTATCAGTCACTAAACTTGTCATTCAGAATTGGCTATACATTCTAAATGGCTATATGTTCTGTTAGTAAATTACACTATAAACGATGAAATCATTACAGCACAAAAGAAAAACTGTGAAAAAAAACATTCAAAAAGGTAACAAGTGGCAAACTAATTACATCACACGACCGCCTACACAAATTATCCCATTCCAAAATAAAAACAACCAAAGTTCCTCTTGAAAGTTGTCAATGAGTGCTTTTGTTCAACCTCGCTCCACTTAACAGCCCTTTAAATATTTCAATGATATCACTCAGTAGATTTAGCCAAGCAGTGTAATGAGAGCAAAATGCATCTCTCCAGACGAGAGGCATGAGTCTCTCAAACTAAGTCAACCCTCCCTGCGTCCTCCCATCACAGAATACACAGGGAACTCCACCTCTCAATCCTACCTACCTACATTAGTCCCCACGCCATAGAAATATATAGAGAGAGAGGGAGAGTGGGAAAAGAGAGAGAGAGAGAGAGAGAGAGAGAGAGAGAGAGAGAGAGAGAGAGAGAGAGAGAGAGAGAAAGAATGGGAAGATTGTGCACAGGAGTCTTCTTGGCCCATGCATTACTTCTCACACAGGCCTGTTTAAATATTGATGGGGACATACTTCAACACACCATTGAATAATGAAACAGTTAGGAGCTCAACACAGCAAAGGGATAATCAGATGTGATTCCTGAATATTTCAGTAAGGGAGTTCACTTCACTATCTTGAGATGAAGGCAGCTAAAACTCACACAAAGGCTTCTGTTTCAGCTCTGTACTCCCTGGAGTAATTGCATCTGGTAGTAGCAGGCAGGGAGGCTTAGTTGATGTGGAAAGCAGGTCAGAAGGTATTGGTTTCAAGTCCCAGATATTCTCTGATCTAATGCTTACAGTTTACAGTGATAATGGTTTAAACAACACAAACACCAGCATCACCACCACTCTATTAGGCTCCACAGTAGTTGTGGTATTAATCTACACTGTCACAGTGCAGAGCTGTGGAGTCCTCCTCTGATGTCTATAGTGATTTGGTGGGATTTTAAAAGGGTGTGCAGAGCAGCACTGAGAACCGCATTGCTCTAGAGCAACTGGCAAAGGTGTTCCCTGGTGCTCAGTAGGAGAGAGCCAGTCAGTCTTGGGGCAACAGGTCACACCCATATCAGAATCCTGAAGCAATGCCTCAGTCAACTGTCTGAACCAATGCTGAATGAAAGTTCTCTGTGAGTGTCAGTGAGCATCTGAGGATCTGAAGGGGCTTATTGCCAATTTGTCGATAAGAGATTATAGGGCAATGTGGATTTGCAGATTGCATATTGTCTGAACAAGGGTTTTATGGAAAAGTCAAGTGGGCTATACCTAAATAAATAAGGCACTCAAGCAAGGGTGGGGACATGACTATTGGAGCCATAGAGTTTCATACAATGAGTGCGTCAGTTGAAGGAAAAGAAAATGTTTAATTCATCACAAAACAATTATCTGATTCTCGACATTGTTTTGTCATTATACACATGGCTGGCTGTGTCCGAGGCTTGTTCTCACGCTTTGACTTACCGATAGCGACGTTCCACTGCTTCCAGGGTCATTCTTCACCCTGGTATCCAAATAGCCGTGGGCCATTTCTTCCTCCGACTTGATCTGCCGCACCACCCGCTTTGGATAGGTGACTTCGGCCGCAGTGTCGCTGCTGTCTCCCCGCTCCACCGGAGCGAACCAGTCCCACACATTCGCATCCCGCGCCAAAGATCTGCCCCAACCTGCAACGCGGGACACCAGGTATACGGAGGGGTTTGAGTCGGCCTGCCGATCTGAGCATAAATCGCACATCGACTGTAACACTTATATATTAACATTATTTTCTAAAATGCTTGTTGACATAATTTGGCACCACAGCAGGCATAACGCTCTGTGCGCGATCGGCGCTGCGGTGAAAATGTGTTGATGCAGCAAATCTGGCGCATCGGTTGTACAGACAAGAGATGGAACGAAACACTACGTGCTTGGCACCGAGACAACTATCCCCAGCTGCGAGCTACCACCACAATATAATTGTAGGCTACTACAGGAGAAAAAGTGATTGCAGGTGCAAAAATTGGGAAACGTCTACGGTGGGGGTGAAAGTTGGAAATGAAAAGGGTGCTTCCCCCTCTCCACACTCCTCCTCATCCTCTCTTACCTGACACGGCAAGCCTCTCGCCCACTGCAGCAAAGACCAAGCACCACACCACCAGCATGATGTTCACATATTCCCTCGGATTAACATCGAGTGCGTTAAAATGTCAAAAACACAGATTAAAACAAAACCGATTCTCAGTAGATCACGGCGAAAAAAACACCGACTGAATCTGTTTGACATCGGATGGTCGTCCTCTCATCTCCCCAATCAGCTCGAACCTAAAGTCTTACCAATATTACGGGTAATATTGGATTTGAATATTGCCCAATTAGAAAACAAATGCCCTATGGCGGAGTCAATCAATAATCGAATTTCTCAATTAGAATATGGAGAATAAGTCAAATGGGGAGTCTGGCGTGCACATAGGCATGATTCCTACAGGATTTTGCGTGTGTGTGTCTCTGCATGTATGTGTGTATGCGAATCTGCGGTATGCGGAAACGGTAGATAGAAAATGAACAGAATTGCGTTGGGTCTGCGGTGATGAGGACACGTGGGACCAATGGTACCCTCCCTCATTCTATCTCCAAGCATCCTCCCCGTTGCCATGCAGTTCTCTGCACAAGAGAGGAGGCGCGAAAATGCGACAACCTGAGTGAGGTGGGCTAGAGAAGGTAAAGAGACTGAGTTCATTCACTTTTCATAAGCGCGTATGAATGGCAACAGTCGCAGTAGTTTAATTCACAAATGCACGAATGCATGACTGTGGAGGACTGATATACACTGAATAACACATCTTCATGCCTAAATGTTATCTACTGAATGTCCATTACTCTCATATTAGGTAAGCAAGCCGCAATGCACTTGTGAGGAACTTGTTGGCCAAATTCAGTTATGTGCCAACAAGACCAACGTTTTGTCTGAGACCTTTAGCTAAGACCAAGAATGGCAATCTGTGGTGTCTCAGAGAGTGATGTAATCGGTGGCTTGAGGGGTTCAAATTTCCTTGGAGCCAATAATACCAGTCTGAACTGTGTACAGGATGCAGTCCAGCTGCAGCAAATCCTACTAATGGAGGCACATTGTGCATTCTAGCAGTTCTCACTAAATATTTCATCTCCCTCCCTCTATGAGTAACAGGGAGCTCTCCTCTTCTGCAAGCCAGAGACAGTGGGACAGGGGAGGGGGGAATGGTACTTCCTTGAGTAAAATAGCAGAGGGATGGCATTAGCTTGCGATCAAAGCTACTGTATATGCACCATCAGCCAGTTTCTGCTCCAGTGATGACCAAAGAAACACAAAAACAAGGTTATAACTTCAGTGTCACTGATTCTTCATATGGGGACCTCCCAGCAACTCTATGGGCACCTGTTCCTGTCTCTATCCACTATCAACCAGTTAACACTCACAGACATTATTACTAGCTAGTACAGAGGACTGGTGGACAGTTTTGTTGAGTGGTGTGAGCAGAACCACCTGTTACTCAACATCAGCAAGACAAAGGAGATGGTGGTGGACTTTAGGAGGACTAGGGTCCCCCTGCCTCCTGTTTCCATCTAGGGAGAGGACGTGGAGGTGGTTCAGAGCTACAAGTACCTGGGGGTGCACCTGGACAATAAACTGGACTGGACTGGTAACACATGTCCTGTACCAGAGGGGCCAGAACCGTCTTTATTTCTTAAGGAGGCTCAGGTCCTTTGGCGTGTGCAGGACTCTGCTGAACATGTTCTTCCAGTCACTGGTGGCCAGCGCAGTGCTGTACGTGGTGGTACGTTGGGGGGGGGGGGGGGGGGGCAGCATCAAGGAAGGTGACACCAAGAGGCTGAACAAGCTTACTAGGAAAGCTGGTTCTGTCCTCGGTGTCACCCTGGACACTGTTGTGGAGGAGGTGGCCAATAGGAGGATGAGGACCAAACTTCTGGCCATAATGGACAATCCCTCCCATCCCCATGACATGACCTTTAGCAACAGACTACTACAACCACGTTGCACTAAGGAGCACTATAGGAGATCTTTTCTGCCTGCTGCAATAAGACTATACAACTCATCCTCCGGCTGGTTCGATCAGGGTGATCAGAGTCAGGCTGGGGGATGTTAAATCTTACTGGACTGTTCTTACTGTATATAATGTTTCAGATGTCTATTTTATTATTTATTTTATTATTGTCACTTTATTTTGTTGTTGTTGTTTTGCGAAGTGGATCAATAAAGTACCTATCTATCTATCTATCTATCTATCTATCTATCTATCTATCTATCCTGATGAGATCATTTCAATACAGGATATAATTACAAGTCAGTACTCATTGCCGAAAGAGAGAATAAATCAAGTTGCTTCAGCACTGATACATCTAAGTAATTGCAGTCTATTAACTATTCAACAACAGTTAAGTAGCCTAACCACTCCTTACTGTAATGAGATCTCCTACTGAAAACACCAGGATGTTAAGCAACAGGTCCAGCTGTTCTCAGCAAGGTAGCTTTCACAGACAATAGTGTGGCAGGTGTGTGACCTCTCTCCACAAAGTCAGTCCACTCAGCCAACAGTCCACTCAGAGAATGTGAAGGAGCAGGAGTCCTAACCTGTGATCTATCTGTTTAAGTGTATTTTTGCTTCACTTCACTGTCTACCAGTGCTAAAAGAGAGGAGAAATGTCAGCACAGAAAAGCGGAGGACTCCCAGACCACTAGAGAGTGCAGGGAAACCCACACTTCAAGGATGATTGGGGGGGGGGGGGGTATCTTCATATCCTTGAGATTAACAGCATGGCATGCTGAAAGGATTTAATCTCTGACAAAACAATGGGACATCTCTCTTTATCTCTCTCTCTCTCTACTAGTGACTGTATCAGTTTAGAGACATACTACCCTCTGCTGTAGGAAGAGTTGCATCGCAGTTTCATTCAGCTCCCCACCTTTTAATGTGTTCCCATTACACCTAGCCAGATAGCGTCATCCTCTATACAGTCCTATCTGTCCACAAGACTGTATAGAGGAGGATGCTATCCGGCTAACCTAGCTCCATCAGTAGTCAGAGTGGATTTCAAAATTCTTCATCCACTTACATGTAATAAGCAGTTTGTGCAGCAGGCTGCTGCTCGACATACAATATTGGTCAAAGTGGCCAAATGAAGCGCAGGCAATTTACATTCAGTCCAGGCACTGAGAGCAAATAAGAGCGATGATTACGCACAGGTGACACTCGACTCAATTAACCTCGGTGACCTCTCTATAAGAATAGTGGGGATGCGGTACGGTTTCCTTTGGGTTGATACAGTGTGCAACCTAAGAGGGTGGTGAGAGACAAGAGTTTTTGATAAAGAGACGATGAACGGGATAAACTACGGGAAACTGGACGCTGTTCCACGATTGCAGCTCTTCAACTGCACCCATGCTGATTGTGGCGCGACATTCACGCGGGAGAGGCGTTTGAAAGACCATGAGACCGTGCACACGGGAGCGGTAGATATTGACACAAATACTATATTGTTGCTTTTTCAGCAACAGACGGAGTGACATTTTAGTTGTGTGTGGTTATGCCCTACAGTAATTGTGACTGGCCACAAAGCCTTTGGCAAATCGTTCCCACTGCGCGTAGATAATTTTAAATTTTACATATGTTATCATAACATCTTAATGCATGTCTTTCAGCGACCTTTCCAGTGTGGAGTAACAGATTGTGGTCGTCGTTTCTCACGGAAGTCTCACCTGAACCGTCACAGTCTAGGACACACCGGGGTTAAGCAATTCAGGTAAAGGTCATGTTAAAATTATTCAACATTTTTTAAACGCACATGAACTAAGACTGTTTTCTACATATAGGTGTACTTTCGTGAGTTGCACCAAGAGTTTCTTCAACGCTGACAATTTGAAGAGACACGTGCGTTACGCCCATGGAGAAAAAAACAAGTATTTTCAGGTTTGTCCGCTAGATGGCGACAAGCAACCACACAGCCACCTGGAGTGGCCATCTGCAGCATCCTCTAGTTACCATTTCAGAGAGCCCCTGTTATTTTGGCTGGAAAAGTGTAATAGTTTCATTTTCTTTATAGTGCAATTTCCCAAACTGCTCGTTGACGTTCAAGAAACGCAGGGCATATAAATTGCACTTGAAGGGGCATGGAGGCGGAGCAGCATCGAGTTTCAAGTAAGTCAGCGTCCCTCAGTCTCGGAGGGTTTAATGGACTGGAGACATTTCAACACTGTACTAGAATGATGCATAACGCATAGTATTAATACCCCTGTGCACTAATCCTGTCCAATAGATAAATTACATGTTTATGGTCGATCAGGTAAATGGCATGGAATATACTTGGTAGCAACCTCAGTGAGGCTTAATTTACCATGAAATGATTGCATGTGGCCTGCTGTTAAATGAGGTATATCCAGTCACATGTAGTGATTCATTTCCTGTTTGTCTGTATCTGATGTTCTATTTAGATGTTCTAAGGATGGCTGCGATGTTGTGTTCGACACCCATGTTACTCGCAGGGCCCATGAGAAGACTCATGCAGGTTTGTCCACTTGCTCTCTACAGGTTTTCCTGCCCACTTTTGTCATCACCTCCACTACTGCTGTGCTACTGCAGTTCAATGTATTGTACTGTCTTGCCTTGCATGTGAATCTATGATGTTTTCCAAGATTGGGTGCAATGCAGATTTGTCTGGAAAAGGCAGTTTTGGTGTCACTTTTTGAAGGGGCCTTTTTGCAGTACCCCTTTACACCCCCATTGCCTCTCCCTCTCCCTGCAGGGTACCGCTGCCCAAAGCCCAACTGCCAGGTGTTGGAGCACACCTGGGGAAAACTGCAGAAGCACATGCTTAAACACCCAGGTAAGGCCCCCCCAGCCAGTGTGCATTCTAAACAGGACCAGAACCCTCTGATCCAGCCTTGCTTAACTGGAGCTGTTGAAAGTGACAAGATGACACTGTTTCACAAGTACACATTACTTTACCACATATTGGGGCCAAGTTTCTTCTCCCAGGAGAGGGCTGTCAGGATGGCAGTGTGACTTCACATTTACAAATGTAAGGTGCTATACCAAATTGTCCCTCTACCACCTTCCTGTCTTGTTTAGATGTACTGTCATTTTTTGGATTTGGAAATGTACACTGAGTTACTGATGACTTTGTTCTATTGATAACCCTTAGCCAATAGATGATTTCACTATTGGTTAGATTCACCTAACTGAGCTTGACTGATATGGATCCAATTTGAAATCATGGCTGTTGAAGGTAGTGACCCTCCCCTGCTGTCTCGTCACCCAGCCACATACACCTGTAAGCTGTGCCAGAAGGTGTTCAAGAAGGTGGACTCTCTGCGTAGGCACAAGCGCACCCATGCCCTACAGAAGCCTGTCCTGCTGTGCCCTAGCACTGGCTGCCAGGCCTACTTCTCCACCACCTTCAACCTGCAGCACCACATCCGCAAGACTCACCTGCAGCTCCTTAAGTTCCGCTGCTCCTTCCCTGACTGCCCACGGACCTTTGCTATGCGGGTATGTGAAGTACACAACCCCCCCCTTTTCTTCATGATTACCCACTACATTGTGAATCACTCATGTGGCTGGTAAAGATCCCCCCCTCACCCCCATTTAGCAGGGTGTGGCGTCAATTCAGTTTTGCTAGCGGATGTGCGTCAGGATGTCGTGCCTACAGCTTGACGACATTCAGCAATATCATGGCCGCCATCATTCCTCTACACCCTTGTCACAGTGCATCCATTGTTGATTGGAGCAGTAGCCTACGGCATGTGCAGCATTGGGTTTCTCTGTTGCTGTTTTCAGCCCAAGCAGGCTACATTATGTTATCGTTTCTTGGTCGTCCATGTCTACATTACATTGTTTTCGCTATGGAATTGATTTGCTGACAAAATGTTTGCGTTGCACTGTGGTAAGTGTCTGGAGGAGTCATGGCAGCAGTCATGGTGCCGAGTGATGTAGCCTTGACATCTTCATGCACAGTTGTCATTCAGTTGTTTCAAGGGTAAGAATTTAAATTCAAGCCCATTGTTTTCTGAAGATTGTGACTCAATTATGGGAACACTAGTAGGAGGCTAGACATGAATTGAGCGATATTCACTGCCTAGAGCGTAGTACGAGACAGTGTTGTATAGAGTGCATTACATTTCTTCCTCAGTTTTCTGCTTCATTGAATTGTGGTGTTGCTGTTTTGTCATGTACTATAGCAGGTCTCTGCCCTAATGTTTGCCATGACTGGCTTCCCTGATCTGGCTTCCAGTTGACAGCTGCCTTATTTAGAAATGCATAACAAATTCATACAGTACAATTGAGGGTTCAATTTCTGCATGCAAAGGAGACTCATGAATGTATGATTTACTGGAAGTCAATGGCTGGAGCAAATAACTGGTTGCCATGTTATGGGCTTTACTGGAGCCTACCAATGTAAATTGATATCTTCCCTGAAATCCTGCGTTCTCAGACTGCAGCACTTAAGACATCAAGCACATTATTTATAGAGAGCATGTTTTCTGTAGCGTGGCGTACACTCGGTTATTCTTGGCATGTCATGACGCCTGTCTTTGTTCCACCCCACAGGAGAGTCTGACCAGGCACCTGGTACACCATGACCCAGACTCCAGTGGCGTAAAGGTAAGCATGCTATTTTGTCTGTCTCCCCCATGGTGAAAATGACATGGGCTTGAGCCAACAGTGAGGCTTCTGTTTGGAGTGCCAACAGTGTCTGGCCAGGTGACCATTGATTTTTTTTATTTTTTTTTTTATAAATGTGCCTTGAACCGTGCTTTGAACCTGTTGACAGCTGCTGTCTTAGATGTCTGGCAGATTGAAGTGAATGTTGTATTGCTTGGAGTCTTTTATTTAGCAACACAATGTCCTAGACATTTCAGTTTGACTAGTGTCCCCTACAGATGAATGACAGTATGGATATTACAATGCAGATCGTTCTGTGCCCTGATACTCCAGCTGCTGACTTCTGCTGCATGACTTATCTGACTCTTCGTTTACTTGTCTGTGCAGCGGCAGCGCCAACGCCAGCGGTCCCGGAAGGACTGGCAGAAGCGTCTGGAAGGACACCACCAGCTCCCCCTGGTGGAGGAAGACCTAAAGCGGCTCTTTGCCTTGCGTATGCGTATCTCCAGACGGGCCAAGGTGGAGGCCAACCTCTCTGGCCTCTTCAACGAGCGGAAAATCCCGCACTTTGTTGATCCCGAGGTCAACCTGCGCAACCTCTTCAGCATCAAGCCCCCTCGCCCTGTGGAGCCTCAGCCTGAGGTCACCCCACTTAAGAGTTAAAGGTCAAATCAAAGGATAAACCTGTATCTGGCTTTGTATATAATCTTAAAGTACCATTGCCTACTTTAGTTAAATTTTATTTATCTTAATCTTTGGAGATTTTGAATGTTTAGATTATCATATCATTGTTTATGGTACAGAGAAAGTTGTGTATTGGATCCTATTATGTTCCTGTATAAAGAACCATTTGCGTTATTCTGTTTGATGCCTAAATAGCACTGACCCAATAAAGAATGAGTTTAAAGGCAACTCATGGTTTGTCTAATACTGGATGTGGGGGGTGGGTGGGGAACTTGTTGTGCCACCTGTGATTTTTAATCTGTTTGAAGCTGTAAGGATGATCAGTAACTCCAAATTAGTCCTATATAAACAGTTAGCCCTGCCTGTATTGATTACTGGGAGAGGTAATGTTGGCTCTGTTTAATGATGCTTAGAAATTCCACTTGAGTGTGTCATTTTGAAGGCATGTTTTGAAATGGGGTCCAGTTTCTTTCAGTCAACACCCAACTTTCCTTATGCCTCATTAATAAATATGAATAGAATTGCATACATGAATTTGGTCTTAGTATCCAGACTTGTGACATACTGGTAAAGCTCATTCTCCGATTTGGCTCTTGCTATTGCAGTTAACTAACTGCACATTAAATATGAACAGAATATCTGAGATCAGTCAGGCAACAGGGATGCTGGGGAGCACAGGCCTTGGAAGATTGGAAGAGCAGGGACCTGGTAGCAGGACCATGTCAATGACTTGAGCTTTGTTCTAACCCCATGAGAGGTGGTGGTTTTTGAGGCTATGGCAGTGTAAAATGATCAGTTTCTCAAGTTGTGCTGCTTGAATTGAAGTGTAAAAGGCAGCCGGTGAATTGAGCTGCTAAATTTGACCACTTTGACAAGTAAGTGCCACTTGAACGATATAGCTGTGCAATGTTGCTTCCATCAAAACTTTAATCTCCGAGCCAACAAGGCTCTTGTCAGGTACATTGTGAGAGTAGAGTTATACCTTCTTTACACTTCTGATGCAATGTTTCTGGTGGATCCCCAAGATTCCGTCCCTATGCCGTTGTAAACTGGGTTCACAAAATGTTTGTGCCTTTATAATCACAATAGTTTCAGTGAATGGGATCAGCATACAAAGACTGACATGTCACCTTAAACCTACGGACAGAAAAATACACTTTTGGAGAAAAGCATATACAGTGCATTCGGAAAGTATTCAGACCCCTTCACTTTTTCCACATTTTGTTATGTTATAGCCTTATTCTAAAATGGATTAAAATTATTGAATAACTTCCTCATCAATCTACACAGAATACCCCATAATGACAAAGCGAAAACAGGTTTTTAGAAATTTATTTTTTAGCTAATTTCTTAAAAAATAAAAAACTGAAATATCACCTTTATGTAAGTATTCAGACCCTTTGCTATGACACTCGAAATTGAGCTCAGGTGCATCCTGTTTCCATTGATCATCTGTGAGATGTTTCTACGACTTGATTGGCATCCACCTGTGGTAAATTCAATTTATTGGACATGATTTGGAATGGCACACACATGTCTATATAAGGTCCCACAGTTGACAGTGCATGTCAGAGCAAAAACCAGGCCAAGCAATTGGTTGAAGCAATTGTCTGTAGACCACCGAGACAGGATTGTGTTGAGGCACAGACCTGGGGAAGGGTACAAAAAATGTCTGCAGTATTGAAGGTCCCCAAGAACACAGTTGCCTCCATCATTCTTAAATGGAAGAAGTTTGGAACCACCAAGACTCTTCCTAGACCTGGCTGCCCAGCCAAACTGAGCAATAGGGGGAGAAGGGCCATCATCAGGGAGGTGACCAAGAACCTAATGGTCACTCTGACAGAGCTCCAGAGTTCCTCTGTGGAGATGGGAGAACCTTCCAGAAGGACAACCATCTCTGCAGCACTCCACCAATCAATCCTTTATGGTAGAGTGGCCAGACGGAAGCCATTCCTCAGTAAAAAGTACATGACAGCCCGCTTGGAGTTTGCCAAAGGGCACCTAAAGGACTCTCGGACCATGAGAAACAAGATTCTCTGGTCTGATGAAACCAAGATTGAACTCTTTGGCCTGAATGCCAAGCATCATGTCTGGAGGAAAACAGGCACCACTCATCACCTAGCCAATACCATTCCTACGATGAAGCATGGTGGTGGCAGAATCATGCTGTGGGGATGTTTTTCAGCTGCAGGGACTGGGAGACTAGTCAGGATCGAGGGAAAGATGAACGGAGCAAAGTACAGAGATGAAGACCTGCTCCAGAGCACTCAGGACCTCAGACTGGGGCGAAGGTTCACCTTCCAACAGGACAACAACCCTAAGCACACAGCCAACACAATGCAGGAGTGTGCTTCGGGACAGATCTCTGAATGTCCTTGAGTGGCCCAGCCAGAGCCCGGTCTGGAACCCGATCTAACATCTCTGGAGAGACCTAAAAATAGCTGTGCACCGACGCTCCCCATCCAGCCTGACGGCTTGAGTGCATCTGCAGAGAAGAATGGGAGAAACTCCTCAAATACAGGTGTGCCAAGCTTGTAGCGTCATTCCCAAGAAGACTTGAGGCTGTAATTGCTGCCAAAGGTGATTCAACAAAGTACTGAATAAAGGGTCTGAATACTTATGTAAATATGATTTAAATTTTGTATTTTTAATAAATTAGCAACAATTTCTAAACCTATTCACTGTCATTATTGGGTTTTGTGTGTAGATTGATGAGGGGAAAAAAATAATTTAATCCATTTTAGAATAAGGCTATAACATAATGCGGAAAAAGTGAAGGGGTCTGAATACTTTCCAAATGCGCTGTATGCATAAATGGAGTCCTGACTTGTGTGCCTTCAGAGCTACACACTTTTTTGACAGGATTATCTTTCTGTTTCTGAGGTGTCTTGTTGGCTGATGCCTGTTTGCCCCTAATGGGACTAGACACAGTCTGACTTGTTAAAGCCTGTATTAAGGCCCCCTCTAGCCTGTCAGTTTGAGCTCTATTGGTGTCGTTACTTTTGATGTGTGTTTTCCTGCTGCGGTTGTTGTGCTCATTCTCCATTTTCTGTAGCCTCAGGCCATTACATTTCTAAATCCTCAAGATAAACCTGCCATATGTCAAATGGCTTACACTTCACAGTGCACTTTGCAATATTTAATTTACTACAGATTTTACTCTCTCAGGAATGTCATAATTCTGTTCAAGTCGAAAGCATAATTGAAATACAAATGATTCACTGGTGTTCAGGCACTAACCAATGATTGACTTGGTTCTGAGAATGTATGGTTGAAATTGTTTGGAGGGCTTGTCTCTATCTTAACCAAACACAAGCATGCTTCAATGTTTCTTTTGATTAGGCCTATCCTTTTTCTTCAGCTTTAATTGTTGGTCACAGCAGCATTTTTTAAAAAGACTAATAGTAACTAAGAATAATAGTTTATTTTTAGTTTTAATAGTTTAGTTTTAGTTAAAAATACCTTTAACTCCTGGTGTTCCTTGGCAGGTGTAAAATGTTGTTACAAGCGACCAGCTGTTCTCTGTTGACCTGGGGCTTTAGCTGTTTTCCACTAACGTCACTCTGGGTACAGCCGTTCCCTCAAGGCATAGGCCTTGTGTGAAGTGTGACACGCTTGGCTTTGTAGCGCTGACAAGAGCAACAACTTAGAGCAGAATCACATATGCTGTTAACAACCGCACCCTCTCTCCCCTCGGACGATGCTGAAATGCCACACTCATTATCTACATCCAGTCGTGACCTTTGAAATAACATGCAAGCAATGCAGATGGGATGGGATGGTGAGAGTCAGGCGGAGGCTCCTTCCATATGTTTCATTACAATTTCTTTGACTGTCATTGCCATTTGTAGAAGTAAGTAAGTAGCTTTGTGCGCCAACACACGAGCCAAAATGGCCAATAGGGCCAGTGAGTCTGCCATTGTAGTTTTGTCAATACATGGATTACATTAACTGGCTAAGTGGAGGGAAGAGCCCCTACACATGGAAATTCACAGACAATCATGAATATTCCCCTGTTTTGGAGACGTGCATTGATTCGAACACATTAGTGCGTGCAAGGACTTGCTTCTTAGTTTGTGGTCAACTATACACTGAGGTATTTTTACCTACACATACACAGGCCTTGTATAGATGTCCTGTTTCACCTGCTCCTCAGTTGCTCTGGGGTCAGTTTCTAAAGTTAACTGACAGTATGAAGCTTTCAAGAAACTGTCCCCTGGATGATGAGCTTACAGTACAGAGTGGATGTGTGAGTGGACTGATATGAGTGTATATTCCAGATGGAGGTGATTATTCCTGAGTGAATGGATTGTGAATGGATTCGTTAGTGAACTGATGAATGAAGTTCCCTGGTGCCACGATGACTGATCTGAGATCTGTAATAGAATTAGAGTTGAGTGAGTGAGTGAGTGAGTGGGCTGGACTATACAGTATACTGTAGACCCATCCCCTGGAGGGTCATCTGTACCAAACAGCTCGTCTTTGTTGTGTACTAGGACAATGTGGTGGTCCATCTCTGCACTGGGTTGGAGTAACACTACAGCATACACTACTACACTACACACTATGTTACAACACCAGCAGTTCAATGAATGTGTGCCCTACATCCCATCAACACAGAGGTTGATTAAGGAGGAAGGAGGACAATGAGAGGAGGACATTGGCTGTGGTTGAATTGAACATTAATTCAGAGAATCTTGTGGTAGGTGGGAGATGAAGTGAAGTAGGTTAGCCGTCAGGCCTCCAAACCCTGATTTAGACCTCCTTTCTCCGGAATAGATGACCCAAAACTGTGATAGACCTCTTCTCCCCTCCCTTTCTTCCCCCCTCTCTCTCTCTCTCTCTCTCTCTGTCACTGGCCCTGTTTGAGAATACACTGTATGTAGCTGCAGCTCTTCCAAGAAGCAGCACAACTGTCTTCACTTGAGACCGAGCTTCAGTATAATTGCATCAAGACAGGGTGCCAGATTTAGAGGAAAATGTTTTTCTCACACTCTTTCCCTGCTTTACATAATTATAGTTGTCTGGTCCTTCATACCATAATCGAACTGTAGGCTTGAAAACCTTATTGACCAATATTGATTGGAAAAATGGAGACATGTTTTTTTTGCTATTCTAGTGGTTTATTGCAAGTAATGCACACATTTATAAGGTGATAAAGTGGATTTTCCTCTCATTCATTGGCCAAGCATATATATAATGTCCTTCAGCTATAAGACATCATGATGAACAGAGGGAGAGGGCAGACAGGAAAAGACGGTGATAAAAAAGGGAGGCAGAGTCGCAGGCTCTTTGTGTTGGCATATCAATATAAATCTCACTTAATTCCTGTTTGTGAAATTGGCTTATATGATTGGATATCCAAGCAGGAGGGCCCAGTTCCCTAGGAAACTGCAGCAGGCACAGTAGTGGCCAGGACCAGAAAGGGGGTAAAGGGGTGATGAGTTTGGCAGCAATGTTCCCCTGGTGAACAGTGAATTTGGAAAACATGTCCTCCTCTAACCTGGGTCTGTATTGATTGATTAATTAAGTGTGTGCTTTTTCTCTCCTCGTGTTGACTTCCCCTTGGCTTAATCTCCTCTCTGGTCTGGTGTTTTGTTTTTTAGGTTGTTTTTAGGTTTTCTAGGTGCTGTGGTTGATCTGCCATATAGAATGTCACTCTACAGCTTTGCAGGAAGTTGTTGTTGTGATATAGAAGAACATATACACACATATACACATATACAGTGTGTATATATACACACACACACACACACACACACACACACACACACTTTCTTTCTTAAGGTCATAGCAAGTGGCCTCTCCTTCTCTCTCATTACATCCCATCACATTCCATCACATCATATCACATCATCTTACATTACCACCTTGCCCATCACTCTCTTTCTTTGACCACCTCTTTGCTGATCTTTGTGATATTTATCTCTCCCTCTCTTCCTCCCGCCCATATTTTGTTATGTCAGTGTCTCTCGCTGCCCTTCCGCCTTTCCACTCTCCTTTGTCCCTGTTCATGTTTCTTCGACCTCTGTTCTCCATTCTCCGTTCTCTCTCTCTCTCTCTCTCTCTCTCTCTCTCTCTCTCTCTCTCTCTCTCTCTCTCTCTCTCTCTCCCCTCTCCATTATTTATCTGCCAGTGTAGGTTAACCTCACAGCTCTCCTTCAGTCTGCATCTACAGTACTTGTTTTCCATCCCTGCCCCCAGCTTTTGTTTAACTTTCCTTACCCCCCCCCCCCCCCCCACCACCATGAAATAAATTAAATAAATGAAGTACAAATGTTTCATGAATACATGAAAAGGTCACCATACATCTCATTGTTCCCCGTCAGCCCCCCCTGCCAACTTGATGTAAATACCATATTTGTTTCTCTTATGAGGAGGATCAATGAGCTAAGAGGGACAATGAGGGTGTACTTACAAATGTTTTTATTGTGCGGTAAACTGTCTGGTGCAACACTTGTGGTCACAGCATGGTAAAGACACCAGAGTGTCACAGGTACAATTGCAACTGATTAAAGTGTGAATCGTTGAATAGCAATCAGTTGAGACTCCTTGAATTGAAAATAGATTGATGCCGTAGGTCGTCGAGGGAAACCATATAATACCCTCTCTATGGCTAGGGATTTGCATAATATAGTCATGAATGTGAAAACGAGATTTTCCAAAAATGAAATATTTACATGATTTATGATGCAGAGAGTCAAATGTATTTATGTTAGATTTTATTTGATTTACTTTGCCAGTGATTGTGTACTGCTCCACGACTGACACTTGGATGTCTTCTGATTAGAAGTGGTAACAATTTTGGGTTGATTACATTTGATGTTGTTGACATCCAGAGTGTAATTTGCAACAAATATTTTGGGCGTACAATCACCGTTTCCCTCTCTATCTCTGGGTTGCGCTGCACAGGAAATCAAAACCCGGCAACTGACAAATTATATCAGTCTATTTCAGTCCAAACTAATTATAAGACCGTTGTGGGAGAGAAATTCAAATGTGACAGCCACCTTGTTTGACAATCTCTCCAAAGCAAACAAGGAATATTATATTATATCTTGCTTGATGATTCAAACTATTGACCACATTTTCCAATGTTGTATTCCTTGATATACCTCCACAACAACCATTCCCCTTCTTCCTCTGGTATATTTAGTAACAGATGTTACTGGATCCATGTCTTATCTCCTGTGTGTCGGCGTGTAGTGGTGAACCTCAGGGGCGTGTGTCTGACAGGAGCAGCCAGGAGGAGACAGGAGAGAGGAGACAGACAGCAGGAGTCTGGTAAAGTGGGTCCCAATAATGACACTCTGAGAAAGAGTCGTACAGGCATGACAACCAGCGTATCCATCTAACATGCATTTCATCCTCAGGAATCAGGAACAATTACATCACAGTGACATCAAATCTCTTTAGTATTATGTCGCAATGTCATGCTGAGGCACTGCACGAGATGAGAAGGAGGAAGAAAAGAGAGAGTCATGTGGAGTTAGTTAAAGCAAATCATTTCTCTGAACGAGGGAGAGAGGGCCCTTAAGGAGCAAGATGACTGTGTGTCTGTGTGAGTTTGTGGAAACAGAAGAGAGATATTCTAGTGGATAGAGACCAACAGAGAGAGGTATTTAGTATTTGAGGAGAAGAGGGACAGATTGTTAGCCAGGAACAGAGAGAGATCCTATGCATGGTGTTGAGAGCAGGTCAGTTATGATAGAGAGAGGTGATGTGTGTCGTTCACTCAGCCAGTGTTTGTAACTGATGTAGACTCTCTATTTGCTGAACTATGTCGACGCCTGGTTGATTGCATATGTGTTTGTGTGTTTATGTGTATGTGTGTGTGCGTGTGTGTGCGTGTGTGCGTGTGTGTATGACAGAGGGTGGAGAAGCAGGCTATACAGGCTCATGGGGAGGCTGAAGCTCATGTTTCATTAATACAGCTCAGCGTGTGGGGGGAGACAGGGGCAGGGGCAGGGGCAGTGTTCAGTTTAATTAGCAGGGAGATGTGTTAAACAAACTCAGGGTAATCACAGGCCTATTACACCTAACACTGCCTCTTGTCGACACTGATCCTGGACCACAGACAAACCTACCACCTAGCTCATCTGTCCACATAAAAGAAGAGATTCAAGGAGTTATTTGAAGCATCAATCACAACTGTGAATGACTCATACACTCTGAAAAGAATACTAATTCTCTTGTCTATATTCGTTTGGGCATCGATTGGTCAATTCAGCACGGGGCCATCTTGAAATCACATCAACTCACTCCAGTCACATCCAATCAGGTTATCTGTAATAAGCTGTGACTTCTGTCTGTCCAAGGTGTGACTTCCCCCCCTGGGTACCAGCATGGTTGGGAGCCCTGCTACTCACTGGAATACAGTGAAAGTCAAAGTCAAATACATTTGTTACACACTGTCCCACCTTCTCAACACTGTTTACTGGAATGTACCCTGGTGACTACAAACGATAGGAAATATATAGCTTCTAAATCAATACAAACCTCGGGGGGGGGGGGGGGGTTGAGCTGGTTCTGTAAAAAAATAAGTGTGTGACGGTGTGAGTGTTTTTGTGGCACTGAGCATGCCCTTGTGTGTGACAGTGGAAATAAGTCCCCAAGGCATGCGCTTTGAAGCTGTGTGTTACAGCCACTCGCTTCCCTTTGTCCTCCCTTTGGAGTCTGTCCTCCATGAAGCTAATATTTTGTGCTGATATTTGTCTTTGATCATAAATAGATGCATGACAGGGTGAGAGGAGAGAGGGAGCAGAGGGACGGTGAGAAGATAAACTATCCCATCCACAGAGATCTCATTACTTTTAGCGACACATTCCATTTACTGGAGGATAGATGTGTGCACAAAGGTAAACTATCTGAGTGTGAGGATGATGATACACAGAGAGAACTGAATTGCATTTGTTACTGCGAGGGGGATGAATAGAGATAATGGTATGTTGTACTTTCTGTTGCGGGAAGAATTCTTTATGCTCCTGTCAGCAGTGCCAGCCATAAAGGCCTGTGTGTGTGTGTGTGTGTGTGTGTGTGTGTGTGTGTGTGTGTGTGTGTGTGTGTGTGTGTGTGTGTATGTGTATGTGTGTATGTGTGTGGGTGTGTGTGTGTGTGTGTGTGTGTGTGTGTGTGTGTTTGTGCGTGCATGCGTGCGTGTTTGTGTGCGTCTGTGTAATCTGTGATTACCTGCTATTTTTAGAGTACGTTTCCATTTAACCAGCATTTAGTTTTCTGTCCTTTGATTCTCTGACAGTTGTTATATCCTTTGTTTGCATTGCCTATTGATAGTTCTTCCTCCCTTTTAGAAATGGAAGGAGAGAAAATTGTTGCACTATTACAGTACAAGCACCAGAGCGGAAAGGCTCCTACTGAGGTGAATCACTGAGTTTTTCTCTGGGTTGGGGGTGAGGGGGCTGGTGGGGGTCTGTGTTGATTGGAAGTGGTATTGAAGTGTAAACTGCAGACTTCAGACAGCCAATTTAATGACGACTACTCCATTTCACCTGAGACAGTACCAGACACAGAGCACATTTTTATTTCTCCATTAACTCACTATAATGAGGTAGAGATAAGAGGGAAGGAAATGTACTTTGAGAAGATTATAAAACTGTGACACAATACTGAAGTAAGTTTATAGTAGAAATGTAACAATAATCCTGGTATGGTGTGATTTTATGTGCGTGCGTGCGTGTGCGTGCGTGTGTGCGTGCGTACCTGTGAATGTACACTGTACATATTTTTCTATTTCACTGCGTGTATGAAAGACTTGTGTTTTTGTGAGAGTTGGAGATTCACAGGTATTTACTCTCATTCATTTGAGCTTTCTTCTCTCTTAATCTTGTCCTCTTGTGTTTTCTCTGTTCTCCTCCTCTGTTCCATTTTCTTGTTCCTTTCTTGTTTGATGAAACGTTTCTCCTGGATACAGAGCCCTGTGAATTAGTCTGTCCTGAACTCCTCCATTTTGTGAAGGGCCTGTCACAGGAACACTTTCACACAACAGCGTGAAGGCTGAGAGAAGAGGAGTCAATGGGAAAGGGGCTCAGTGAGAGACAACACAGCACACAACACCAGATGATGCCTCCTCCCTCAATCTGTCTATGCTCTCTGCATCTAGGACAGGACAGAACAGGCTAGGTCACACCAAAGCTTGTTTGTCCTGCCATTCACTTCAAATACACCACAAAAGGTTGTCAGTGATGAGAATAATTGGGTGAGGTATTAGAATAATGACCCCAGACAGGACCAAACCATTTTTCACAGGACCACAAACTCTCCGATATCAACCCTGAGGGCCTGTGTGTGGCTGGCCAGGTCTGACACACTGCAATGTCACAGACATTACGATTCTTAATTGCCCCCCACTGCCTGTTTAGTACCTTAAGAGTCACACATTCGCCGGGCTGAGCCTCAACAGTGAGCAGAGACGAGGCATTATTGATGCATAATTTCAGCGCTCTCTCGCTCTCTCGCTCTCTCACTCCATTTCAATGTTTTTTTTCCCCCCACCCAATGTGTCGGGGTGAATACAGATAAAGGCTCGACAGAGACCTCCTAATAAACATTCCAAACTCATATCAAAAGAGAGACCCGATTCAAAAGGGCCTTGAACAATAGACACTGAGTCAGTCATCTGCAGTGATTCATCGAGTAAGAGGAGAGAGTGGGTGTGGGTGTGGGTGTGTGTGTGGGGGGGGGGGGGGGGGGAGGTGGACAGTGAGAGAGAGTGATGAGAGAAATGAAAGAGAGAGAGAGAGTGAGAGAGGGAGAAGAGGGTGTGTGTGTACTGTATGAGACAGAGAGTGGGGGTACTAGACATGATTATCAGAGAAGGGCAGACAGAGACAGAAAGACGAGAGTCAGTCAGTCAGAAAGTCAGTCAGTCAGTCAGAAAGTCAGAAAGTCAGAAAGTCAGTCAGTCAGTCAGTTAGTCAGCCAGTCAGTCAGCCAGTCAGTCAGTCAGCCAGTCAGTCAGTCAGTCAGTCAGAAAGTCAGTCAGAAAGTCAGTCAGTCAGTCAGTCAGCCAATCAGTCACCCCCGGCAGCAGCAGCAGCAGCAGTAGTAGAGTTGATCATCAACAGACTCTGAGCAGATGGGCATCACTGTGAAGTGCTAATAGAACCTGTGACATAAATGATGGTGTAAAAACGCATCATCTATTGATGACTATGGACTCCTTTGGTGGAGACTGAGACTTATTTCTCTCACCATTGAGGCAATCTCTGGAGCAGGCTTTGAACCAGCACTTCAGTCCTATGCAGAGATATACCCCCTAACAGAGTGCCAAGATATTCCTTTCAGATGCCTTTCATATTCACTGCCTGCACAAGATTGAAATATCTTGTCTGTGCATAGCCTCTATTTGGTTTATCAGTGCTTAGTCGGTTGTTAATATATGTGCCCATTAGGACTCCTAGAAAAAAAAGAGTGCACTTTTGACAGACTGACAACATGAACTGTGTGATTCATTTTTCTCAAGCCTAGTCATAGGTGAGGATGCCACTGATGCACAGCTCATCTCTCTGGCTATGCTGCTCCATGGAACTGTTCTCTCTGTCTCTCTCTCTCTCTTACTGTTAAATCTCCTCAGTAAGCAGCTTGATGGGAAAACTGCAAAACAACCATTTGTAATCATACAGTATGTATGAACGTTATATTTAGCCCGGTTTTTCTTTATGAGAGGGTGTGTTGTGTTTGTGTGTGTTGTGTGTGTTGTGTGTGTGTGTGTTGTGTGTGTGTGTGTGTGTGTGTGTGTTGTGTGTGTGTATGTGTGTGTGTGTTGTGTTTGTGTTTGTGTGTGTTGTGTGTGTTGTGTGTGTTTGTGTGTGTTGTGTGTGTTGTGTGTGTGTATGTGTGTGACATTTAATACTGTATCACTCAGCATGCACTCCCACTCTCTGCTCCCTAGGGACTAATTAGGCAGATGATGGTTACTACAGACAGACGCAACGAGACCAAAAGCCCCCTTCTGCTGTAGCAGACCCCTGCTTGCACTCTCACACACACACACACACACACACACACACACAGATATTGGCAATCACATTGAACAGGCAGTTCCTTTTTTACGTCAAAATCATTTTGTTTTCCCCTGCTGAAACAGGACTTGGAAAATACAAATTATCTCTCAAAAATCAATTGGAACTCTGGTCTCCCTCCTCCAGCTGTGATTCAACCTAGACCAGGTAGTTTAGATTGAGTATTGAGGTGTCCTCAAAACATTTACAGTAAAAGATGAAGTGGAGGGTGGTGATGAAAGTGGAGAGAGTGAGAGTGGGGAGAAAGCAAAAAGATTAGAATGAGTCATGAGACTAGGGTGAAAGAGAACTAAGACAGTGATTCACGTAATACAGCAGTAATACAACAGTAATACACAGTAATACAGCAGTAATACAACAGTAATACACAGTAATACAACAGTAATACAACAGTAATACAACCAAAGTTTCATTCAAGGTTAAAGATCTTTATTGAGGCATGTGGTCTTCCAGTGACAGTGAACTAAGGTTACATTCGCACACACACACACATAAACACACACTTACTAGGCATGTACACACACAAGAAATTTTACATAAAATATATAGAACCAAATAGGGTCCACAGAAGGTGAAGGACTGTCTTAGAATAAATTAACAAATTAAACAATTGTTTAAACAATTAAACAAACAATACGTCCAGTGTTATACCCAGTGATTCTATACTGTGGTTCTCTGTGACTCTGTTAGTTTTTGATTGAGAGGTCTGATTCATACACATACTGCCAGGCCAAAGGGCTAACAGGGTTTAATTAATCGGGTACCACTTTATTCAGGTGTTACATCAGCATATTAACATATGGGTTTAGAGTAGTATGGGGTCACTGAGAAATAAAGTGTTTCCTTTTATGGTTTTTACAATTGAAAGTGAAGCCTATATTCAGTATTACAGTATTGAGAATACAGACTAAATGATGATCATTAACATGCACAATGACAGGAACAAAACATTGAAACAATATCTTTATTGTTCTTCCATTACCCTAGATACATATTGTATTCCTATCTTACCGCGGAGGGAACGCGTTATTGGTCATCGATCCCAACGGTACGACAACTATGTGTCTCAGCTGTACAAATAAATAGAGTATCTTTCAAAATCAATAACATCTGATCTGAAACATTCACGTCCAACTCATAATCCTACCACTTAAACATGCCTACATATACAAAACAGTGCCGCCAGTCTCCCCTTCCACTCGCAGTAAAAACTGCCCAATCCGCTCGGAGGAGAGAGAGGGATGGAGAGACGAGAGCCTGATGAATTTGGCACCCGTGGGAGAAACAACCTGCATACAGTCACATTGGATTCATAAGGGTTATACTTAGGGTCACGTCCTTCATTCATATAACTCTGAATATCTCCATCTCCCTCGCAGCCTTTCCACCAGGCTAACAGTGGGACCCTGACTTCACGGTCACAAGATCTGTTCATCTCGTGCTTTTCCACCCGGTTGGCTCCTATTTGTTTTCCAATGGTGAAGCGCAGGACAGAAAAGCCAACAGACATGAAGACACTCTTCATCTGCCCTTTCAACTTTGTATCTTGACTCTATTCATAAACATCGCTACAGTCTCTGCTACTGAATCACTAATGGTACAATCAGAAAACAAATGAGGGTATACATCTAATTGTGTCCCATATGTTCTCATCATAAACATATCCAACGAATAGTCCTTGCGGGGAAGTTATTACTTTTCAAAAGATGTTTGTTTGCTTTGCTAAATCCCCCCAAAAGGTTAAGAAAGTCCCAGCGTGCTTTCATTCTTCATAAATGTAGAAATAGAAAAAAAAAAAACGGTTTCCATAAGTGTGAGCTTGATCCTAAAATACCTATCTCCACTCATACACTAGGAATGACAGTGTTTGTTTTGGTGGCCCTACAGAACCTGCCAAAGGAGAGGTCAAAGTTCAGTCAATGTGTACTGTAGATCGGAGAGAAAATCTGTTTCCCTCCTTATATGGTGTGTCCTCTGCTCTGCTGTGCCCACCGCTGCCTGTCCTTGCAGAGCGGCTCGAGTTCTGTGCCAGTCTAAATTAAGCTGAAGTCAAATCCCAGCCTAGGGACCAGAATGAACACTGAGAAACGAAGAGAGAGAGATACAGCAAGAACAGGAGAAAGAGAGAGAGGGGGGGGGTGAACCAAAGAAAAGGACAAAGAGAGAGAGTGCAAGCACCTGCAGAACAAAGAAGACAGACCTACAATCATCTCCAGTATCTTTATCATCTCACTGACACTCATGGTTGACATTAAAACAGGCACATCCTCATCCATGCATTATCAACCCATCACCTTTCATAATCGTCACATCAGAATGCTGGGAAAGCATAATCATGAGAGGCTCTCATCTGTCATGATGTCATCATGAGTGGGACACTAGATACAGGGCATCAGAGAAAGGAGCCACTCATCTCTCCCAAGTAATGACTCAACTCCACATTCATTGGACACCTTGTCCATTGGTAGGCTCTCTCTGCGTGACTGTCCATTCAGTCTCTGTACATCCAGCGAGAGAGGACGGGAAAAGGGACCAGGTCCATGAGTGACGCCCAGAGAAAGACAAGAAAGGGGTCCTGAGGGCAGCACTGGAGTCCACAGCAGCAGGTCTTAGCCTAACCGAAGTTACTGCAGGTAAAACCAGTTCACTCTAAAACACACGTACAGCTAGGAACGAATGGGGCAGGGAGGGCTCCGGTTGCCCATGACAACGTGCGCACACACACACACACACACACACACACACACACACACACACACACTGGAGGAGGTGACAACTTTTTCCAGTCCTGGTTGTTGGCTACTTTGATTGGATGGGAGAAAGTCAGCAAGGATTAGGTAGCAGGAGCATCACCGTGTCTTAACAGGCTTGACTGTCTGTCACTGCCCCCCCAGTGAGAGGGTAAGGTGGTGGGTTGGGCGTCTGGTTTGTAGGGTGGAGGAGATGGTTGAGGTTGTTCCTAGACCTGGTGTTTCTTTGAGGGGGAGGTGGGGAGGGTAGGGGAAGGGGGCTGATGTCAACCCAGAGATCTAGATCTCTTCTATGGATTCTGCTGAGACGAGTCCTCTCTTCTTCCCACTGCTCAGCTTCAGAAAACCCTCGCTGTCATCATTCTTCCCCACACAGATCTGACGGAGAGAGAGAGAGAGGAGGAGAGAGAGAGAGAGAGAGAGGGGGGGGGGGGGGGGGGGGGGAGAGAGAGAAAGAGGGGGAGAGGGAGAGGGAGAGAGAGAGAGAGAGAGAAGGTGATTAGGAAGGCTCAAACAAAAAGGTGAAGAGTTTGGAATAAATCTTGGGCAAAAAAAGAAAGATGAGAGGTGTGACTCCTCTCACCTGAGCCTCCTTCACTGCCAGGTGACCCATCTCTCGGCTGCCTGAGGCCACTTGGACGACCCTCCACACCCTCTCCCCCGGGCGCACCCTCTGGACAAAGTTAGCTGGGAAGAAGCCCACCTTATCTCCACTCTTCCCCTGTTGGAGACATGACACATACAATAAACATGCTTCCGTATCCATGGTGATCACCTCGTGAAAAAACCTGCGTGTGAGGAGACAGGTGGAGACTATAATTATTATTATAATTATAATTATATTATATTATTATAATACACTTTACTGTGTGCCAAAAAGAGATGTATAACTGTTGAGTGTATGACTGTTGTTTTGGTATTGTTCACACGTGGGTGTCTAGTGCCGTGTTTAAAGTCCCATTACTGTAAATGAAGAGCCTATGGAAGTGTTCATTCTGTGTTCTAGTTGAGCAGAGTGTCAGGCACTGAAAAATCTCTCCTCTCTTCCTGCGACACATCAAGAACATTTCCATTGGTAGTGACTGATGCTCACACTCAATAAAAAAGCCCTTTCAGGTTGCAACTCTACTTAAATTCATTATGCTCCACTGTTAAATGGATTTTCGGAGGAAATTATCTTCTATTTCGCACCGCCTCGATGTTTATCAGAGACAAAAATGAGGCAGGTGTTCAATCACACACTACCACACACACACACACTACCACACACACACACACTACCACACACACACACACTACCACACACACACACTACCACACACACACACACACACACACTACCACACACAAACACACTACCACACACACACACACATTTTACATTACATTTACATTTATGGCATTTAGCAGATGCCTTTATCCAAAGCGACTTACAACAAATACATTTGTCTATGTAATCAGTCATCATAAGAAAAAGTAATCTATGCTAGGACCAGGGGCTATTGGCAGTCACAATGCTAGAAGAAGGAATAATTCCTTTTTTCACACACAACCACACACACACACACACACAACCCCCCCCCCACACACACACACACACAAACACACACTACCACATACACACACACACAGATGGGAGGATGCACATGATTTATTACTCACCTTCCACCACTCCTCATTTGAATCATCAGTAACCTGCACGCGGTCACCAGGACTAAGACAAATAAAGAGAGAGAGAGAGAGAGAGAGAGAGGGGGAGCGGGGAAGGAGGAGAGGATGGGAGAGGATGGGAGAGGGAGAGCAGGAATAGTGAGATAATACATAAGAGATAGCAGCATTATACAAATATAAAGAGGGGGAAGGAAACCTTATAGGGAGACTGCGGAAGAGGTATATACAGTATGTTTTGTTTTTTTACTTGACACCACAGAGAGCCTTTGCACAGAAGGTTGTCCACCTGTTCAGATGGTGGATTAGTGATGAGGTGTGGGCATAGCCTATGATGACTCAGAGGTGGGGACCAGGTGACCTACAGTAAATGCCAACACATTCTATAATTGATGTAATGGATCCATTGTCACCTTTCAAGACTATTCACTCTTGCTGTCATTGGAGTGACAGTTCCGCTTAGTTCCTTTGATCAATGACGATGATGTCGAAACTAATTGTGCTGTAATTACAGCTTGTCCCAAATTACAGATATATATATATATAGCTGGATTTCTATGGAAGTGCATAGTTCAGTACAAAGTGACATAATTCTACACACTCACACACTCTGTCCTACATACATAGAGAAGAGCTAGTGTCTCCTTTGCACTAGTTCTGTATATGGAGTCCCTCGGGTGTCTGCTCTTCCTACTGCCTTATATGATGTCCCTGTCACACATACACACGCATGCACGCACGTGCGCACACACACACACACACGCATGCAAGCTAGAACAACCTCAATTCCAACACCCTCTACCGCTCCCATACTGTACCTACAAAACCCCTCACACAGACACACCCTCACACACACACCCACACCCCAACCCCTAGTGTGAGACCAGATGGCTGCGAACCATCCCCATGGCGATACACTTCTCTCCTACCTGCACGGCCCTGCCCTCTTCTTCCTAACAGACACACACACTGCCCCAATTTCACTGTTCCATCTTCCCTCTCTCCCTTTCTTTTCTTTACTCCATCCCCCTCTCTCTATTCTGCGTGCATTTCTGCTTCTCCCCCCCCCCCCCCCCCCCCCATCTCCCCCCCCCCCCCCCCCCCCCCCCATGTCTCTTCCTCTCCCTCTGTGCCCGTGCTGGTCTCAAGCTGTTCTCTCTTCCACTGAGCCTCTCTGCATTTCCCTTTATTTTATCATTCCTAATTCGTCGAGTATCTTTATTCGGGGCCCCCCACAGTGAACACATTTTACGAGCCAGCTTTTTGTAGAGCCGGTGATAGTCGTTGTGTTTATAATTAGACGTCCTTAAGGAGGCCTTCGCATTGCATTGTCCTCTCTACAGATGGTAGAGACGTTTTAATCCTGCAGACATGACAGATGTAGTCAAATACATTGGCACACGATACACACGCACGCACACTAAAACACAGAGGGGGGGGGGAAAATACAGCCTGACATACATACACACTGACATACACACAGTGTCCTTGGTTTTCTCACTCACTTACACCCACACACCTACACAGGCATGCACACGCACACACACACACACACACGTGTACATGCACGCACACACACACAGATACAGACTGACATACATACACACTGACACACAGTAGAACAAATCCAGTGCCCTTGGTTCACTCACTGTAGTTCCAGGTCGTTCTGCTCCTGAGGCAGAAACTTGTACAGCGCTACATAAGTGTGGATGGAGTGAACTTCAATCCGCTTGGGAACCTAGACAGAGACGGTGGAGGAGGGAGTCAAATACAAAAACGCATACCAGGCAGAAAAAAAAAGGTGTAGCTAAATATAGTGGTTGCACAGTGTCAAAACACTGGAGAGGGATGCGCAGGACAAGTACCTTCACTATGCTTTCATCAGCAGGAGTCTGCACCTGCGCTTCCTCACCAGCCCCGTCCTCTGGCTCAGCCTTCTCAGTCTCAGGGAGAGGGAAGTCTCCTGACAGGGAGTGAAGATGGTCACTCAGGCCGAACAATCAGGTCAGACGTAAACATCACACGCACGCACGCGCGCGTGTGCGCACACGCGCACACACACACACACACACACACACACACACACACTCTTACCCTGTGTCATTTCCTCCTCCATGCTGTACTGTCTCTGCTCCTTCTCCTCCCCTCCTTCCCCTCCCTCCCCCTGCGAAGGAAAGAAGGAGATAAAAACAAATCATCGCAAAATGAAAAGATGGAACTGAGTGAACAACGCCACAATGGGACTAAAAATCCTGCACTTTTAAATTATTCAGGATGTACAAAGTGCTGTGCAGCAGTTCTAACTCTCATAAACTGTCCTGTCAAACAATATTACCAGCAAGCTGTCTCTCACTCGAAATCAATCTCACTTCTAAAACAAAGCCTGTCTGTGGTGAAGTTATATTGGAGGATAAGGTCATTTACAGATGAAGCTTGTGTCAAAAGGTAGTCATCAACAGGCCTGTGTGTCCCCATGGATGGACCCCCCCCCCCCCCCGACCACATCCTAGAAGGTGAGGTCATACCAGGCTACGAGTGGGCGACTCTGACACGCTTCCGAAACTGGAGCGACTCATCTGTGCCAGGGACGTCCCAAAGCGCAAGGCTGCGTACACAGGGTCTACACGAGCCCGGCTAGCCTCTGAACCCACACACACGCACGCACACACACACACACACATACACACACACACACACACACACACAAAGAGAGAAAGAGAGAACCCTCTTAAGAAGCAGCATCAGATAATAGGATAATACACATATAACTGCCATCACAGGTCGAAATACATGAATGGAGGCCTAGGGGGTCTATATTTAGCTCTAATGACACAGACCAGATCAGAGTGACCCACTTAAGATCTGAGAGAGGGCAGCAGTAAAAAAAAACAAAAAAAAAACAACAACATTGTATTGGCTGTGAGTGATATCAAATGGAAGCATTAGCTTGTGTTCTTGGGTATTTTATAGCAAGGTATGATGTCTAAGCCGCATTGTAGAGGGGGGACTAATTCATTCCAGGTACAGCCCACCAATTTCAATTTAGATCTTAATGATGTTTAGCCAGTCATTTTCCTTTTCCACACTGAGTTAATGGAGGGCAGATGGGGCTTTTTCTCTGGGAGTGATGAGTCTCACACACACACACACACACACACACACACACACACACTCACACACTCACACACTCACACTCTACCAAGCATACTCACCTTGGGTGGGCTGGACCTCCTTGACAACAGCCAGTTGTTCATTGACGAGCATGGGTGAACTGAAGTTACGCTTGAACGCCCCGGACTAAGAGAGGAGAGGAGGAGAAATGTAATGATTTTCTGTGTCCATTATTTCCTGTTTATAGGCTGGGCTGGTGGCGTGCTTGTCTGTTTTTATTTCGTCTATTTTATGAAGTTGCTTTAAGTAAATTAATTGGAGAAGGAGAGGGAGGGAGAGTGCGAGTTTTGTTGGCAGAAATGTCAAAATAAGTTTAGAGCAAGAACATCTGCTGCTAATTGTAGGTCAATTAACCCACTCAGAGTCAAACCTGCATTGGTTCAAGTGATTACTGGTATCTCAAAGCACACTCACACTTGCACACACTGACATGCACACACACACACACACACACACACACACGCATGCACGCATGCACGCACGCACGCGCACACACACAATTTCACACTGAATTAGACACAGTGACTGTTTCAGTGGAGATATCGATTTTTTTCCCCCACACTGACTTGGAGATGAGCTATTTGCACTGTCATAACACGGGGGCAGAGCAAGATGGATGGATCCCAGATAACCTCCTTTGTTCCTTTCAAAGATATTCTGGCTCATCATAGATAATCCTCCCATATCTCCCTCATTCTCTGCCCCTCCCTTGTTCATACACTCCCTACCCATCTATAAACCTCCATGGATCTTCTTGATCCAACTGCTTGTCAAATTCTCAAACCGCCTCATTCATTTTTCAAAGGATCTTGACTTGCACTGCATGCCAATGTCGTCTGCCCTCCTTACAAAGATATGTATATATAAAAAGATCAAATGTGGTTTTGATTAGACAGCACACAGTGGTCCCTGAGGAAGAGGTCTGACCGTTGATTAACGGGGCCGTTCCTCCAGCATCAGCAGTATATCTCCCCGACCCCCCCCCCCCCCCCCACACACACACACACACACACACACACACACGGATTCACTGCCCTTATGTATGTGTTTTGTTAGCACTTTTACACATGGATAGAACCTTGAGAAGTACTTACTCAGCCCTGAGGCCAGGACTGCAGAGGTTGCAGTGTGTGTGTGTGTGTGTGTGTGTGTGTGTCAGACTCACCTTCCCAATACACGGTTTCTGGGATAACTCTGAGGTACACCAGAGATGAGCGCCCATCTTACAGGTTTTACAACGAAGACCCTGTTTAGAGTTACCTACAGAATGCACGAGAGAGAGAGAGAGAGAGAGAGAGAGAGAGAGAGAGAGAGAGAGAGGGGGGGGTTGATGCAGAGAATGGAAGAGGAAATAAAGAGAAAGAGGAAATAACAAGTTAAAACAAGGCCAGTGTTTCTGTGGGAGAGACATGATGCACTGAGGAACAACATTGGCTTCTGAACTGAGCAGGTTCCTCTCTGACGTAAAAGTAATTTTTCTACCCCGGGAGAGTTGATCAAGCAGTGCCCCACTTATATTATGCTGGCACTGCGAGCAGAGTTTCCGCTAACTATAAAATAATCAACGGTGCCACTCAAAACCTGAAGAGATAGGGGACCAGCTGGAGACAATTTCAGCCGTAATCGATTTGGCTTTGAGTCATCTAATTGTCAGCGTCTTAACAAAAACCCAGCGTAGAGAGATGTTTACTGCCCTTTTCTTCCTGTAATTAGTTTTGCACTGACGGTTTTTGTACATTTACGGGGCGGGAAGATTATGCTGTGATATACAGCTACGTTTTTTAAATGTACAATTCTTTCAGATTTAAATCCACTTCAATTTTACTTAGTCACTGTGACCAAACATATTGTTTTGGGGGGACTTAGACATGGGTCTTATGTTCCAAAGCCACAACAAAGACAAGACAAACAATTGTGATTGGGTTGAAGCCAGATCAATTCTACTCGACAAGCTGGACAAGGAGACTGTGAGGCAGAGGAGGGGCTGGGAGAGTGGACGTACAACTGGAGTAAGATGCTGTGTTGAAGAAAAAACTGTTGATGTATGCAACCGCAGAGCACTTGAGCAAAAAAAAAGTAGCTGAGTAGCCTCCGCAATCGATCACTGTGACAGGAAGTAGATTAACGGAAGAGTGAGGTAGTATGAGACTGTTCTAGTCACCTCAACACAGGCAGCATATCAAACAAAGGACACATGAGTACACTGACTGTCAGCTGTTGAATTCAAATCATGAATTCACAAAATGGAACACGAGCGTGGAACGGTATGGGTTTTTCTATGCTTCCCCGCTTTTCTATTGGAAGAATTCCAGTCTTTCTCCATCTAATGCTTGCTTCCGTATCATTCATAGGACAGTATTACATTGATATTGCTACTCAATATGGATGCGTATGGATGATTGTGTAAGTGGTTTGACATGATTATTCCAGTCATTAGCTTCCTAGTGGAGTGTTGCCGATGACGTCTCGTCTAGCCACTCAATAATGTCTTATCATGGTAATGGATAGGAGCAGTCTCTACCAGGGTAGATGGCTGAGAGGAGCGGCACACTCTCCAGACACTGCGGCCTAATCAGGTGAGAAGCCTGGGAGTAAAGTTGGTACCTTACCCACGATCATGTGCTTGCAGAGCTGGCAGTTGGTGGGCCTTCGGAACACGTGCTCCTGAAAGCAGTGGGTCACCTGAGGGCGGGACGGAGGGGGGGGCTTGGAGGGTAGCGATGGGGAGGGGCATAGAGAAGGGGAGTGGGAGCAGAGGGAGGGGTTGGGGCTGAGTGATGGGGAGAGGGAGGGCGAGCCGTCGCTAGCGAGCGGCGAGCCCGGAAGGGGTGGGGAGGGGGGTGGAGGATCGGTGATGAAGTCCGCGGGGATCCGGGCGTCACTGTAGGACCTCTGGAAGAAGTTCTCCACACTCTTACTGCGCATGATGGTCTTGAAGGACAGGGAGCGCTTCAGTCGCTGGAGCTACAGAGCCAGGGAGACAAGGAGGTGAGGATGAGCAGCAACTTCAGGGCAGGCAATATCACTTAAAAGCCTCAGGGAACAATAACTGGTATGAAATACACCCCAAGATGAAACGCAAGCAATCTCAGTATCAACCAATACAGACTGTTTTATAACGTCAGGATGATTGCTCAGAGATTACTTGTGTAATAACATCCCCTAGGAAAACAACACTATAAAAACAGTGATTTAAATCTCACAGGGGCAGAGGGCTGAAATGGGATTAGTGAACCCGCAGCTTGGGTTTCATGTTTTCCAGTTTGCTGACATGCCTAGCTGGCTGGGGGTTTAAAACATGATAAGCCTTTCTGCGAAAAGCCAACATCCATACATTGAGCACTGATGTGGGTAAATAACATTTTCCCTCGGATCATTGGCAGAGGAGGTGCTTACGAAAAAGAAAGTGAGGCAGTCTGTGCCGCCTGACCGGCTGTCAGCGCCGCCTGACCGGCTATCAGCAGCTGATCCTCTGGGCTGCTAATCTGATCTGAGCATGTTCACAGAATGGATTGATGTAGACTGCAGGATGTTTTCATACCCTATGTATCATTGTCGTGTGCTGGCCCTATAGGCATAATGACAAATGCGCGCGCGCACACACACACACACACACACACACACACACACACACACACACACACACACACACACACACACACACACACACACACACACACACACACACACACACACACACACACACACACACACACACACACACCCCGTGGGATTATACAGCAACCTTCACCTGTTCATGAGATGATGATCAGCTTCATTCATCTCTTATCACCTCTCCTGACCAGCCTGCTCCTACATGACTGATGGAGTCAACACGTGTCAGAGCCATCATCCCCTCTCCCCGCCTTGCATTGATTGTCTTAATAAATACATGTCCCCTGACGTCCTCCTCTGGTCAGAGATATTGATGGTCACAGATCAACAGGAGCCAGTGGAGTCAGGTTCAGCGTAATGGACGGTGGTATGGAGTATCTGTCACCATGTTATAATGCAGAGGAATTATAATCCAGAGCTCAGGAGAGGGAGGGTGTGGTCTCCTGGAGGAATGGATGGAGCGGCGCAGACAGGCAGGTGATCAATACGGCACAGACGCTCCGTGTACACACACTCACTCTGTCTGTGTGTCTGCCTGCCTGCCTGCCGGCGCTCACAGCATTATCTCTTTACTGGGACTTGTTGTTTACACCTCGGAGACTCTGGGAATAGTAGATCTAATAGTAGATAAGAGTTTGTCTTGTGTGTGTGTGTGTGTGTGTGTGTGTGTGTGTGTGTGTGTGTGTGTGTAAGAGAGAGAGAGACACAGAGAGAGACTTCTAGAGTGTTCTCCTGTATATGTAAGTGAACTCCATGCATAACAATGAGCCCGTCCTCCTATTTCTACCTCCGCCAGCCTTTGTCTGTTTGACACACCCACCACCGTTTCCTGTAAGGAGGCACAAGCACCGTCAATCAGAGGAATTGAGCGTTGGCGGAGCCCGATCCGTGCTGGAACACATGTCCCAGCTAATTATAGCTAATCCAATCAACCGTCTGTGCATGATTGAAAAATCCCCGTTAACCTCAGTTTTAATATTAGCTAAGAGGGCCCACCGGTCTGACGCAAAGCCAACATGATGCTACCTCTTGAATTCATTATACAATCAACACACAGTACTCCAGATCATAACTGTTGTTGTATTCCTATCGTCTTGATGTGGATTAAGCCCTTCACATGTCAGGGAGTTAATCAAGCCTCACCAGAGATCCCCACAAACACAACCCAGTTGCTCAGTGTGTGTGAACTAACCCTTTTGAGTGTCAGATACTGTATCGACCCCCTGCAGTTTAATGATAATATCAAGATGGCAATCATGCCAGAGAGTGCCGAAGGAAGGGAACAGCCTCAGATGAGAAAGCTTCTCTCTCTCTCTCTTCATGGATTTTCAGCCTCTGCCCGGCAGGAGCCCTGAAGCGCCTGTTAAACTCAGGTCAGAACTGTGCTGAGTGAATAGCCAACAACGACGCAGCCATGGGAGAGACAATGGGAGTATAGGACACATCTGTCTACCAACAACTTTCAATTTGAGAAACGAGGACACAAACATAACACGCACAGACACGTCCCTTGGGTGTGTATTGTCTGGAGGATTGAGAAGAAAGCCCAAGAGAAGCGACAGGCAGAGTATAGACATAAATAACCTGCTGGGAAACATATTCAAGTGTAAATTAATGATGGCTGGATAGAGGCCACAAGCACACACACACACACACACAACACACACACATACACAACACACACACAAACACGCACGCACACACGCGCACACACACACACACACATGCGTTGCGCGCACACACACACACACACACAAGCACACACATTCCTGTCAGTTCAGATGTTTATCAGATGCAAGCAGCACAGGGGGAGTGGGAGTGTTGTGTTGTCTCTTCAGAACAGTAGCTTCAGTGACGCTGGGGCTCCTCTGATAAGTTTGATTCAAAGCTGTGGTGACAGATGCTTTGTGGTCTTTGAGGTGCTGGAATGTTTTTCCTGGAACATTTTCCTTTCCTCAGCCTCACCCTTTATCTATCTGAGTCACAGTGTTTTGTCAAACTAGTGCACAGCTCAGTCTTAGGACCGTACTGACAACCACATACATCAACCTTGTTACAACCCACACTACTGCATCAGAAAGTAGTTCAGTAGTTCTCCCTCAGGACCCAGTAGTTATTTGACACATGACTCACCATGCAACACACAATCACTCATAGTTATATAAGTTTAAGTATGTGTTAAACCAATAATAAATTCAGCTACAACAAGGTTGGAGTTAGATGGAGTATTCCTGGCCAGGTCAGGGTAAGATGGAGTTCGCCTATCTATGTTCATTAATAGCCTTTTTTTTTTTACAAATCAAAACCTCTATAAGCATATTTGTAATCATTTGTATTAATTTAACCATGATCTCAGTCTTTACTCTCTTCATGATCAATTTATGCATGTATTTACTTGTTTATTTTTTCATAGCTCTTCTTTTTTAATCTTATTTCTTTTGGACATTTGATAAAACTGTCCCATCACTTTTGGGTACCCTGAAATAGGGGGACTATACATAAAAAGTGAGAAAGCTGAGAATCTTTACTTTAACCTCATAATAATTGTTTAATTTCAAATCAAATTTCAAATTCAAACTTTTGGAGTATAGAGCCAAAAGAAGAAAAAATGCTTCACTGTCCCATTACTTATGCAGGGCACTGTATTTGTTGTTGTTTTTTAAACTAGAGACTGATGATGGAAAACACATAATACACTGTATATTGCATATAGATGGAGCACTCTCCAGGTCAGGTAAGTTAGATGGAGTACTCTCCAGGTCAGGTAAGTTAGATGAAGTACTCTCCAGGTCAGGTAAGTTAGATGGAGTACTCTCCAGGTCAGGTAAGTTAGATGGAGAGTACTCCAGTCTGCCAGTGAGGAATGGAAGGGAAAAGGTCAACTCAACTGAGGACCCATTTAAAATGCTGACAAGCGTCCAGCCATTATTCTAATAGTGATACATATCTCTGCACTACTAGGGTTTATTCATGACGCATTTGTGGGTGCAGCAGATGCAGAAGTGATGCAGCAGTTGCAGATGTTACAACCACGTGTGTGCTTTAACAGAACAGCTTGTCCTCCGATCTGTCCGACCAGACTTCCTTTAAAAAGAACACCGGTCAACCCCTGTGCTGCTGCATGACAATGGTCCAATCAAATGAAAAGGAACAGAGAATGAGAAGAGAGAATGAAAGTAGCCAATCAGGGTATTCAGAACAAAGTGCGATATGGGGTTTTGTTCTTTATCATTATGCGAGGAACACAGAGGGGGATATGAAGTTGGATAATGCCATAAGATTTCACTGCTAGACTAAAGCTATTCATTATGCATGACGATGGCCCAGCAGAATCACACTATGAATATGAGATAAGAGATGCATAGGCACACACAGTTTATCTGGACCTCTCTGTCTCATTCTCTCTCTCTCACACACACACTCAGACAAACAGACAGACAGACACACACACATACACACACACAAACGCTTTTCTCTCTGTTTCTCTCAGACATACTTTGCAGGTCCCTTTGAAACCAAGTGCCAGATAAAAGGGTAGTCTGTTCCTGTTACAGTCTCCCTCTGGCCCCATCCTCCCTTCCCCCACCACATCAGCAGTGATGCCTGTTCCCTCCTCTCCTACACACTCACTGGGCACTCTTCGTCACCTTCACCCTGACAGCTCATCACCCGCCCATTACACTCCCCCAATCATGGTCCACATGCAAGACCCAGAACAGACAACACAGGCTGTCAATCACACAGGGGGGATGGTGAGCAAGTGATAGAGTGTGTGCGTGGGTGTGTGTTTCAACCCAATTTAGAAATGTGGACGTATGTGGCATATGTGAAATAATAATGAGGTAACATCATATTTGTACAGATACACTTCCCCTTCTTGTCAACAACACATTACAATGCAAATTAAATGGCAACATTGTTATGTCCCGAAGGAAAATGTCAGAGGGGCGGACGCAACATAACAGCGATACAGACAAACACCTGTAGGGTCAGGAGACGTGATGGAGAGAGGCTGGGGGGAGTGTTGATGGGGGCTGGCTCTCAGAAAGGTGCCATATTGTCAGCTGTCACCCAGCCCTCCATAAGATCATCTGTTCCTTTCTCCACACACACACGCACACACACACACACCTCTGCCAGTCTGGACACAGGCCAAGGCGTGCCACTGTGTGCCAGCGGCGCCACTCGAGAGCCCTCCTCCCTCTTATTCTCTGGCACTCTCCTTAATCTCTATTTCTGCCATCCTTCTAAGTTGGGAACAGGCTACAGGCAGATCTAGGGAGCATCTGTTATCTGATTGAGTCACTCCCTGTCATCGTTATCAGATAGAAAGCATATTACGGACACACGGAACTGCTCAGTGTTTTGGTGATATCAGATAACTTCAAAATGACTCCCTGCAGCAGCAGCCGCCTTATCTGTAGGAGTGTGTTTGGTTATGCGTGTGGATAAAAAAAAGATAGATGTAAGGTGTGTGTGTGTGCGTGTGTGTGTGTGTGTGTGTGTGTGATAGATTTTCAATTAGACCCCAGCACCTCCTGGGATCACACCCAGTCCATTGGGCTCAGACCCTGCCCGGCGATCCGTTTGTTTGTAGAGAATGGGTTTGACATTTAGACCAGAGCTCATCAAATGGATTCTTAATAGACTCCAGCGGTCAAGTGTCTCCGTGACTCTTTGGGCGCCGTAGTATCGAATTTCAAGCATTTAATGGGAGGCTCGAAAGAAATGGCAATTAACCTATCACCTTAACACCAAGAAGGTCAAACCCAAGAGATGGGATTTGAGGTGATAGAGTCAAATCAATGTGACATAATGAACCTGCAGGACACCTTCACCTGTAATGCTGTGATGAAGGGAGAGCAGAGCACAGAGCAGAGAACAATGAGGTAGAAAATTGATCCTTGAACAGCTATTGTAATGCCTGGCAAATCTGTGCCTTCTTGAATGGTGGTCCGATGTACCGGTTTCCATGGCAGAGTGCATGTGAATACCAATCACTGTAGCCACAGGCAGCTCACTCTTTCAGCGTCTGATGAGCCACGAGCTCGCTGAGCGGCAAACAAAGACAGGAGGAGAGAGACCCATCCCTCTACTACCCTCTACTACGTCTTTCTGACGTAGAATGACAGAGATCACAGCACATACACAATGTTGCGTGTTTTCTCACGATGTGACAACACTGCAGGAACATTACTGGATTTCAATATCATAATGACTAATCACTCCCGGCCTGGTGTGGAATCTGAACGTTGAGTCAGAGTCATAGAATCTGTGATTTCTATGCCTGTTGACCAGACAATACAAACCTGGCGAAAAAGGTTTGTAAATGGATTTGTAATGCTCCGTCAAGTGACTGATGACTGCAGTGTGAAGGCCTATGTGTGTCTGTACTTAAACGGCACTTCCAGTGAATACAGCATTATCCTGGCTCCAAGGTTCATAACCTCCAAGGTTAGCTTTTAGAACAACATTTCATACAGTCTTGGTTGCGTCCAATTCAATCCAAAAGCCTCATCATTTGAACACCTGAGGCTAGGCATTAGTGCAATGATTAATGGGCTCTAACCTTAACCTCAATCTGAGAAAAGGATACAAAAAATGCTGCTTTCATTTGAGTGATTGAATTCTGAATTGTGTAACAGTTTGCCTCAGTTGCATCCCCAATTGACCCCTCCCTCCTCAAATATCTCGTCTGGGGCTGTCTGTGCTTAAATCATTATCTAACAAACTCCACATTTTACTGTTGAAAAACACACACAAAAGGTTAGTATGTGTGTGTGTGTGTCTCTATCACACACACTTACACACACACACACCAAATACACTGATTGCCTTCTTACATCAGACCTGAGTGATTTTCTCCTAGTGACTTAGAGAACATACACCTGCAGACTACTATATTGAAGTCAACAATGGACAAATGTGGGGGGAGAAGCCAAATGCAAAAGGCTTAATAAACTACGAGTTATAGACCAATATAAACTAATAATTCTGTTTTAACAAACTAGAGGAATGTATTAAGTGAAATCACCTGCACCCCAGCGTCACACAGCCTATATGTTATTATGCTAAACAAAGTCTGAAGGCTTTGTTTCTACATATTTAGACAATGTGTGTTATTTATCTCAAGTCAGGAATATTCGTCTTAATCAATGCAACCATTCAAACACCAGCACATCTCATAATTTCCATGCAGTCTCATTTAAAATTGTCTGCGTAAAGACAACGGACACCTACTGTGGACCGGAGTTCCCAACTGGACCTTGTGGTTTAACGCCTTTAAATTTGTCTCACTTTAACACGGTCTGAAACGGTTGTCGGCCGGTGAGAGAGCAAATGAAAGCAGGCTACTTGCCTTGGACACCGGTTGAATGGACATGCTGCTTGGCGAGCGTTGGAGCTGCGGCTCGCTCTCCAGCTCGCTGTTCTCCGTCATCATCCGTCCTCTCAAGGCGGGATAGTCGGCTGAGGTCTGAGTTTCGAAATACCGTGGAGTTGCTGGTATATTCCTTGAAATATGAGTTGAAGAAAATGTCCAATTAAGCCATGGAAATTAGCTAAATAATATGTGACATTCACGTTTGAGTGATTCGCGCGCAGAGCGAGTAGGTCGAATATTGTAGGCTAAGTGGACCATTTGCCACACTACATTGGCTTATATCTGATATGTATAGGCTACCACATGTTTAGATCCGACTAAAGGCATTTAAGGACATGGATTCGAGACGGGTCTAATCTATGTGGCGACATCCAAGAGATTGAACTTTCCCGTTACGCACCTGTAAGGAACTATATCCTCTCCAGCAAAGCAAGTCGGTTAACTGCTGGATAAGGTTGTGGCTTCCACTACTGTTGTAAACTCTCCTCCAAATATTGCATGTTGGAACCAGCTTGTGCGACTCCACTACCTCTGGTTTAGCGCAGAAACTGTGGCACGTCCATTTGGTTGTTCCTAAATGGCAAATCGTTCACGTTATTTGCTTGGAGGTCTTTGAAGTCCAAGCTTAGCTCCTGTAGTTACGGTATCCTTTCGACAAATCTTTTGCTTGCAGTGTTCCGCTGACATAAATTCAATTTAACCGCAAAATGTGTCACGCCTCCCCGTGCGTCCGTGGCACATGATTGGAGCAGTCTTTACAACTATGCTAATATCAATATACTCTAAAATTGCGATTGGTGGTTGTGAGAGAATTCATTAAGGGGAGGCGGTACCGAACAGTTAGTGAAATAGAAATACAGTAACCCATAGACAACCCAAACCCTGAGTGTGTAGTGTTTATTTCCTGATTGAGCTTGTTGGCTATGGTTGTTCCAAAGCAGAGCATTACAGTTTTTCAGGTCACATTTTTAAAAGCCAAGAGGCTGAATGTACACACCTTTGTATATCCTACTGAACCCATTCACCTGCTCACTTTGATTCTAGAGAGAACACATTTAAAGTTTAAGCAGCCTTCACACCATTAGTTTGGTGTCATGCTTGTCTCACCTCCTTTACCAGCATTCCACAACCTTTTCGAGTGCACCTGTCCTGTAATGACTACAGAGAGTGCTGTCTATGGTTGCTTAACCTCGTCCCCAGGCCATGATCCTTGACTCCTAGCATATAGCATCCTAACTAAGTTTCCTATCTACTGAATGAACTGTGAACTATTCCTTTGCAGTCTGTGTAATTTTTAACAGCACACTTAGATTTCTAATCAGAGAAATGGCTTCATTTTGTATTCTAGTTTTCTTCTTTTTTTCTCTTCTTTTTTTTTTTTTTTACCACAGAAGCAACCCACATGGTATGTGTTGGCCCATTTTCTGCTGTCTCTGTCTATCCGTCTGTGTGTGTGTGCGTGCGTGAAAGAGAGTTTGAGTTTGCACATGAGCATGCATGTACAAGAGAGTAGAATGAAGGAAGGAGAGAAAGAGAGAGACCAAGTATCCCCTCCATTCTAATGATCCTTACTTCACTAGACCCACCTACTGTCCGGTTCTACTCACCTAATGTCCAGTTGTTCTATTTGTTCCTCTTTTCCCCCCTCAGTGTTCCATCCTCTGCTCCACTTCCCAGGTTGGCTGACGTTGTGTAAAAAGGTCCCTATCTTTATTACATCATCCATTTAAAAGATCTCCCTTTCATTTTTTCCTCTGCCCTATAAAGCAGAGATCGCACAGACCAGATCTCTTTTGGAATCCAGCCCATGCCATCTCTTCCTTACCTTCCTGTCTTTCTCTACTATCTCTCTCCAATAAAAACTGAAGAATACAACTGTGGGACTACCACACTCCAAAAAATTACCTTTAAAAAAAATAAAGGTGAACTCAGAGATGTGTCTCTCATGCCTAACAGGCCATAGGAGGAGGTGTGGCTTTTTACAGGTTGATGGTTAAAGGGCAAGATGAACTGTAAGTATAAACAGACTACATTACAATTACAAGTTGAACCCCCCTAGTCATGGAAGCCACCACCATGTGTGAGTTTGTATTGACTGATCATCATTATCAATGCCACATACTGCAACCTGGCTGCAGGGGACTGAGATGGAGACAGTGGAAAAAAAACATGGGATAAATGAGAGGAAGAGAAGAGGAAGGCAAGAGCGCATACAGAAGAAAAGAGAAAAGGGACCCTAGGTTGTTAAGGACAATGACAGGAGGATGGAGAGAATACAAAATACAAATATAGACATCTTGGTAGATTTATTCTTGCAACCTTGGACCTACTCCACACCATGACCAAATTGCTTCCCCACTATTATGACAAGATGCAATGTGCATCTGTGTGCATTTGCTCCAGTGACGAATATAGCACAGTATGGGGGGGGGGGGGGGGGGGACTAGAGGAAAATCTATGATAGTGTCCATAGAAATAATATTTAATAAGGTGACAGTTAAGCCCTAAATACACAGCAGGTGAGGTAACAGTGGAGGAGAGATGGCGTCTGGCGAGAGGCATTTGTGGGTGAGGTATGTGTGTGTGCAAACACTGAGCTGGCAGCAGTCTGTCTTCAATCAGAGGGAGAGCCACACTACTGCATATGATTATGGCATTTCTATGTATGCATTCTATTATTCCACCTAAGCCCTACATCAAAGTTTGGACCAAGCTTTCAGAAGCTATTTGAGGGGGTAAGGTTGGGGGAGAGATGGCAGAGGGGAGGGAGAGAGAGAGGGGGGGGGAGAGCATCAGAGAGAGAGAGAGACAGAGAGAGAGGGGGGGGGAGAGCATCAGAGAGAGAGAGAGAGAGAGAGAGAGAGAGAGAGAGAAAGAGAGAGATGAGGGAGAAAGCCAAAGAGCCGTGACATTTATTATTGTGTTACGCCAGCCTCCGTAATCATATTCGGATTAATTATTCCTTTTTCTCCTGCACGTCAGCAGCGAGTGCCAGCTGCGTAGCGGATTGTGGATTGCAGATGCACAGAGCAAAGGACCACTCCCCCAAGAATAAAACTAGAGGGACGGTTTGGTTCCTTGCATATCTGTACAGACAGTGTATGGATGTGTTATGTCTCATATAACTGTATTATTAACAGACAGGACATGTTTGCCTCTTGAGTTGTGCTATTGGCATAGTGTGGTGTATGTGAGCACATAAAATGGGTTTATAAAAAATGTGTCTGTAAGAATTCTAACTTAGACACAGGAAAATAGTGCTTACAATATGGGTTTATAGTTGCTGATGAAAAAACTAAACACACACACACACACGATTCTCAATCTCCTGCTCAGCTTCTGGGTCTCAGACTGATACCCCAGGTGTCTGTAAGCCAGCTATAAATAAAGAACCCCAATGAGAGAACAGAAGACAAAAACAACCCAATCCATGTTAGATGGAAAAAGGAAAACAACTGCTTCAGCAGCGGGGGAAGAAGAGCCAAAACGGCTCCCTGGTGGCATGAGAGCAGGGCGACATCACAAGCCAAGGCGCTGGTCGCCATGGTGCTGTGAGAGGGCTAGCTGTAGCGCCTTTCCCAGCGTAAAGAAATGATCCTGTTCATCCATGTGTACTTTCATCACAGGAACATCTGATACCGCAAGAGGCCAAGGGTGGAGACCTGAGCTTGGAACGTCTTTGAAGAAAGGTTTTCCACTGTCAACATAGATCAGAAATCCTGTCTGTTCGTCAAAACCGCCTGCTCACAGCTTTCAGAGCTGTTTCAATGGCACAGAAATGGCAAACGTAGCTCGATGCTGCCCTCTAGTGTTTGGAAGCAGGAAGTTAATGTTACATTCATGCGAAAACTTGAGTGGGCCTAGGCTACAATGATGAGGCCTACTGCATTATACAGAAATAACAGACAGATCTTAATAATATAGTTATATATTTATTCATACATACATATTCATTTATATCGGTTAATTGTAAAAAACAAAACAAAAAAATGAAAAGAAATAAAAAAAGAAAAATGAAAAAAAAAAAAAAAAAAAGGAAAGGATTTACAGTAATTATAATGAACTACAGTCGTTGTCAAAAATTGTCATTGTAATCCCCAGGTGTCAAACTACCAAAAACACACTAGATTCACCGCTTGTCGTCCCAGCCGTCATCCCCCCCAACATATAGCCTGGTCATAGGGACTGAATGTGTCTGAACGGACTGATCCAGACATCAGTTTTCCGTCATCATCTTCCATTGTAAACTGGTGGAAGGTCAGAGGGACGCAGCAGTGTCATTATTTAGCGCTGTGTGGTCCGAGACTATTCTACATTGTGGTGTCGGTATACTGTGAGACAACCCGGCATGGATGCCCTCGGTAGTGTACTATGTTGTAAGGGAGACCTTGACACTGGATTTCCTGTCTATAGCCTAGTGTGTCTGTGTGTGCGTGTGTGTGTGTGTGAAGGCTGATGTACTGTATGCCTGCCTATTCTCTGTGTGACTTCACCCTCTGTGAAGTGTTTGGTTCTGATTCTGATGTGTACTGTGTGACTAAGCATGAGTGCTTGTGACTCAGCAAGCCTGTGTGAAGAGGGCAAACAGGTGAGAGATCCAGGCTCATCCAAACTCCTGTGACTTTCCCTCTCTCGTAACTCCCACCCAGAGGGTGAGTACATTACACATCATCGCCATTTTGGCTACTGGATGTTCCCTAATCCCCCATAAACCTCCATTCAAACAAAACAGATCAGACTGGATTACACTGGATTCATCTCAGTTCGCATTTACCCCCCCCCCCCCACCCCCACTGACAGATCACAAGTAGAAAAGGAATACTCATTCAATGTTTTGCCTGTTGATTTGCATCTTAGCAAGAGAGCGGTTTGAGAAAACTAACATTACTATTGGGCATACCAATTTGATTGTGTTGTTCTCTACAGTGGGCAGGACACACAGTCTTATTAGGGGGATCTGAAGAGCAAGGCATAACAAGTACAGGATAACCACATCAGGAGAGGAATCTGCTTCTGCTACAGCGGCACATCACATAGCCCTGAAACCACATCACAGGTCAACTCCTTCATGGAAACACATTCAATATGTATGACGTACATACAAGCAATACCAATTCATCCTCATCAAAAATCCAACCGCTTATTTTACAATTGCACTGGCTCCAACCCTTCCCCTGCACAAAGGCTACACTCCAGACATTAGGTAACAATAACTCTTAATACACAAACTGCATAAGACCAAAACCAAGGACTGGAAGAGGGCTCGAACTCAACTGGGAGACACTGAACTCATGACTTTAAAACAAAAAAACAGCCCCCACCCCCCCCAAAACACACCAAACAGAAATGAGAACGGGACAGGGGTGAGGTGTGGAGATCACCAACATGAGCAGAAAAAAAGGGGGTCAAAGACACAACCATAAAAAGAAAAACATCAGGTAGAACAGAAGAGACACAGAATAGAGCAGGTTAGAGTGCAGGAGAGGAAAATCCATAAGAAAGGCGTTGATACTTCATGGTGAGGGGGGCAGCAGTCTCTTGGTGGGGGTGGTAACGGTGTTTCAAGGACACGTACAGTACCCCTCCATCCCAAGATGTCTCTCAGTAGACCAGTATTGTGCACAAGACTCAAAATACTTGTAGTGATCCCTCCTGTCCCATCCCAGCGGAGGATTCTCCTCCCAATGTCACTGGTCCCAGACAGAGGGGTGTGCTGGTGGCAGGGTCAACTCCACCTTCACCCTATCCTCCGCAAGGACTCACGGGAGATGAGGGGACGTCAGCATCACTGACTGCGTTTCACTGTGCCTCGATGGCACTCAAACACTGGACATTACCTCTCGCCCCATGTGTGGTTCTCCAGTTTACGGTCGTCACAACGTTCACCAATGCAAAACGGAAAGCAACAAAATGAAACAAAACTAACTGAAAATAGAGATACTTTTGATTGTTTTTTTCAGTTGGCTTTTTCTTTCCTTCATCCTGGTCTGACATGAGAAACTCATGTAGTGATGTCCAACATTTTTTCTATAATTTCTTTGTCTCTATATTCTATATTTTGTTGTTGATGAGACTAAGCTTGCAGGGGTCTGGTTCACTTATTCAGTCCAAATCTAAATCTGGTGGTGGTTCACGGTCCACACCACTAGCCAAAGCCACAGCGCATTCTCTCTTACACACACACACACACACACACACACACACACACACACACACACACACACACACACACACACACACACACACACACACACACACACACACACACACACACACACACACACACACACACACACACGTATGTATGTGTGTGGTTTGCCATAGTTTATATTGTGAGACCCATCAACGTTAATTTCTCGTTCATATCATCATCTGTGGTGCGGTGTAGCTGGCTGCAGCGCTTGGACTCCAACAAGTACTTACATATATACATTTAGATTTAAAAAACTAGAATTGTTACATGCAACATTTGGCATCTTCTCAAGTCCCCACTTGTAAGTCTCAATTGGTGTCCATTTTAGAAAAATATTCAACTTTCTCTTTTTTTTTTTTTTCTTTTTTTTAAAGTACAATGAAGCTTCTGATTGTAACAGAGAGAGAGAGGGGAGGGCATGAAGGTATTGAACTTGGGGGGGAGAGGGGGGGTGTAGGTGTGTGTGTGTGTGTGTGTGTTGGAGGTGTCAGTGGGTAATAATGTGGCAGTAAACTATTAGTCATTGCATCTCATCTCCATAAAGTGTCCTATTTTCTATAGTCAGTGCAAAGACTCCCGTTCAGCATGTTCCATAGAAGGCCTATGTTAGCGTTGTATAGAATAACTACGACACTGTGTACATCTACTGTGTGTGCACATGTAGAGAGGGGGACTGGTAGGCAGTTAATTGGCTGTGGATGACACCAGGACTTGTAAAAAAAAATATGTAACCTAGCTACTGCTACATTATTTAGGAGGGCAGTTTGGCGATTGAGGCTAACAAAAAAAGTACTCTCAATTAAGTGCGGTTATGTCTAGAGGTAGCTTGTCAGTCACCTTAATGGTCTGAGGGCCTCAACCTCTTCAATAGTCTTTGCAACGACTGCCAATCTATTCTTGCTTGTAGTAGCTAGCCTTGTTTCTGGTTGTCAACAAACACCCACAGGCACACGAGATCTGTGAGCTTCTTATCCAAGCGTATCATCTTCCTAATCTCAAAAAAGGTCATAGTAATCCTTAAGGATTTTAAATCAACCTTATTTGAACCTAGATGTTGCATGATGTACTTCAAACAGTGTTTGAAGGAGCCCAGCAGTACTAAGAATCACTTCTGTTACGTCATCTTCTCTGTCATACTGGTTTGTCTTTTGAACATAGGCCTGGGGACAGCAAGGAATGTACTGACGCTCATGTGGTGTGGTGTGTTGTGTGTGTGTGTGTATGAGAAAGGCTGTTGTGAGTGGGTTTGGGAATGTTGTTGGGAAGGTTGTCCCAGACCCTGTGGTCATGTTTGGCTCTCTCCCTCTCTCTGCAGCTCCAAAGGGGGACACATCAGCATGTATACCAGGGGGCTGGGGGGGAGGGGGAGGGGAGTAGGTTGGGGTCAGAGGTCAGGCTGAAGGGAGTGGGGGGTGCTGTCTGTACATCATAGCAGGATACAGCAGCGACAGAACCTCTGGCGACTCCCCCCTACCGAGGGGGGCGGGGTGACTGGGGCGAAGTACGCGTGCACTTTGATATTAGGCAGGTGGGTCTGGAGAGAGGAGGAGAACATTAAAATAGATGAGTGAAGAGTGTTTGTTTAAGGGTGCACACAAATGTATTGAAATTGATGTCAACACAAGATTATGTCCACCCACACCCACACCCACACCCACACCCACCCTTAGTCTCTTGATGCCTGCGCGGGTGATCTGCTGGCAGTCGTAGAGCTCGATGCGGTCCAGGCTGTGGCAGCTCTTCAGGTGCTCCAGCGAGGCGTCTGTGATCAGGGGGCAGTTGTCCAGCTCGATCACCTCCAGCCGGTCGTGGGCACAGGGGCCACTGCCCAGGTGTCTGATCCCATCGTCAGTGATCAGTTCACAGTGAGACAGGCTCTGAGAGACAGCAACAAGAGAGGGCCCGGTTCAATGAGCAGCATACCAACACACCCCTCACTGTGACTGGACATACTGGGTCATTGCAAGTGGAAGTGGAGCGCCCTACGAGGTAAGCAGGCTTCACAACAAGCAGCTGAGAGGAACTGTGCTCACCAGAACTTGCAGACGAGGGCAGTGGATGGACAACTGGATGAGTGTGCCGTCCGTGATCTGGTGAGAGACAGAAACGGAGACGTGGTAGCTGATCATCCTGGTCACTCAGCTCTGGCAGGACACGTGTGTGTGTGTGTGTGTGTGTGTACTGAACTGTGGAGACTAGCTCACCTGCACACACTCCTCCAGGTCCATCTTCTCCAGCTCATGACAATTCTGCCAGGTAAAAAAAGAGAGAAGGATTTAACACATTTCTGACACTGTGTGTGTGTGTGTGTGTGTGTGTGCTAGCTGCAATGCTCACCCTTGCTAGTGTCGTGAAGCCCACGTCTGTGAGCTGAGAGCAGCGAGCCACTTCTAATATTCTGAAAGGAGAGGGAAAGGGATAGCGTTACAGTCACTTACTCTGGGCCCTGATAACTGCATGAGTTAACTTCACTGTGTTACAGCATATGTTTAAGTAGCAGGAGATTGGAGGTGTTTGAGGTAGGAGTGGGGTGAGGTTTGGGGTGGTGGTGGGGGGGTACCTGAGGCGGGGGCAATTCTGCCCCAGGGCGTGGAGGATGGCGTCTGTGATGTTGGCACAGCCGGACACGCACAGGGACTGCAGACGGTGACAACCCCGGCAGATAGTGATGAGGCCCTCGTCTGTGATCTGCTGCTCAGAGAGAAAGGTCATAGGTCACTCACAGGAGATCCACAGCAACAAAACAGCAAAATCCATTACCCATAGGTAATGTTGATATCACCACAATATAAAAGTAAAAACACCTCCACAAACACCAAATATATGCCCTGTCAACATGGGTAATGGCAATCACATGTGAATTGTATTTTCAAGGTATATTTCAGTGTTTTCTCTGAGGTAAGCATTTAGGAAAATCTTACAGATGGTTGAGAAGATACAGACAGAGGAGGTATGGTTGGGAAAGGAAGAGAGGAAATGGGAAAGAAAGGAAAGAGAGAGAGAGAGAGAGAGAGAGAGGATAACAGAAAGAGATGAGTAATTGGCACAAGATGAAGGAGTTGTTGAAAGGTGTGAGACAGTGAGAGGGGCAAACACACACACACACACACACACGGAAGGAAGCGGGGAGGGGTGGGGTGGGGTGGGGTTGTGGACAAGAGTGTGTTTGGGTGGAGACGCAGGAAGGGAATTCTGGTGACAGCTACAGCTAAAGAGGATGCCAAAGTAACAAATGTGTTGTCTGAGCGGCTTTCACACGCTATTAGCTATGTAGGTTAGATGGCAGGCCTCCTCGGCCAACACTAGCCCCTCTCCTCTAGGCAGACTGAGCAGGTTGATGAGACAGACATTCCCCACAGCTGTGGCAGGACACCAACAGAGAAGGGGCAGGGCAGGGCAGGGCAGGGCGGGGCAGGGCAGGGCGTGACCCACTTAACAGCCATCAGCCTGCAGCCCTACACTCAGTCCTGACCTCAGCGACATCAGCCAATTGAGATGAATGACTTCTCGGACAAAACTCAAAGTGTTAAAAGTTTCTCTCATTATGCCGATACATTACAGAGAGTTAGTCAGTCTGACAGCACCCCCAACACCATAGTGTGGAGGAAGTGGAGGAACTTACCGAACACGTCTGCAAGTTGAGGGTGACCAGCTCTGGACAGTGAGCCCCGATGTGCTTTAGCGCCTCATCCTCCAGCTGCAGAACGGGACATTTACAGGATGTCATTTGAATGAAATCCAATTACAAGTGCACCAAGGTAACCCCCGCCTATGATCTAACCCCCCCCCCCCCCCCCCCCCCCCCCAACTGTGGTTAAAGCAGCCGTTAGCCAATTAGCTACTAGCCAATCACCATACCTGTGTGCAGCCCTTGAGGAAAAGGCCTTTGAGTCCAGGGCAGCATCGTACCAGGGCCTGGATCCCATCCTTAGTCACCTGGTCACACCATGAGATGTTGAGCTGCTCCAGTAGAGGACAGCCCTCACTGCGAGAGGCAGGGGGGGATGAAGAGATTAGCCAGTTGGACACTAAACTCACACTCACACCTGTATGCATATCCCTTGCATAACTTAACCTGTTCACCCTACACTTGTTCTCCAGAAGCAGCCGTCAACTCCAGGTGAGAGGACTCGCTTGTGTGTGGGTGTGCATCGTGTGTGTGTGTGTGTGTGTGTGAGAGAGAGAGAAAGAGAGACAAAATGATTCAGAGAAAGAGAGGGTCTGTGTTTGTATCGTCATTGCATGATCACTTAGAATGAGACCCACCCACCTAAGTGCTTTGAGTGACAGGTTGGTGATTGAGGTACAGGAGGCGAGGTCCAAGTGCTTGAGCTTGGGACAGAACTTACTGAGACTATTACATGTGCTGGGGGGAGAGAGAGATAGACAGACAGATATTTAGACATGGCTTTGGGGGAGCATTAGAATAATCACAAGCAGACAAACACATACTAAGGCATAAATATTTTCACATATACACACCTATCAGTAATCTTGGTGCAGCCATTCAGACTAAGCAGCTCAATATTTCTGCAGTTCTGTGAGAAAGTTCTGTCGGAACAAAATAAAATAGAATCACAAACACACTTTTGCAATTGAGTGTATTTACATGGCCTCCCCCTCTCCAGGGCATGTCCCAGAGCCCCCAGTAAGACCAGTTCCCCAGACAGTCCTCACCTCAGAGCACTGTCCCCTACCCCCAGGCACCCCCTCAGACTCAGTTTCCTCAGGAAACCCCCACATCGTTTTGAGATGTTCTCCACAACTCGACCCTGCAGCAAACACAAACAGCCACATACCCTTATCAACACACACACACACACATAAGAAACACATTCATGTTCAACAAGAATACCTTTCTCACTTTAAATGACAAAGAAGTAGCAGACACCACCTACACACAGGGAGATCTTTAACCGTGACAATGTCAAGAGCTGTGAGGACATACATAGAATTAATTGTTGCAGACACACCACATCAATAGACACTTTGGAGCACAACCAATTGGTGGTCTTGGACTGAGTCACAGCTAATCACATAGAATGAGGACAATATAATATAGGTCAATATAATGTTGAAAAGGTCAAAGGCTACAGTAATGGATCCAATTAGTTCATAAAAGTGGAGAAATAATAAAAGGAAGATTAAATGGCAGGTGAGGAGGAAAGTAGAGGGTTGAGAGTGGGAGAAGGAGGAAGATGTGAGACTTTCTGACCTCGATGTCTCTCTGAAAGTCGAAGAGGTCGATCCGTTGCCAATTACTGCCGTCGAGGGCGAGGACGTTCCAGGACTGAGAGAGAAAGGTCAGAAGTTCAAGTTGAACAGGTTCTCTTAAAACATACAACCAAGACACACATATCCAGTATATTGACAGAAGCACACAAACCTCATGAACACAGACTTACCCGTGAGACCTGGGCACAGCGACAGAGTGTCACCACATCCAGAAAGGAGAAGATTCTGGAACACAGACAGGGATGGTTCAGAACCCGTTACCCAGAACCAGAGCCCTCTATTTGCAGAATCCTTGTTTCCTATCCACATAGCCTTCTGCACAACTAAGTGACACTGTGGTGTGAATGTTTACACAGAATTTCTGCAGTTGACACTGCAGTTGTTGTGTTTATGTGTTAATGTAATAGATACAAAATGTGTTTACTTAAGCAACAAAGGGGGGGGGGGTGATGTGTCATACAGATGCACCACTTACTGCCATCTCCTCAGTGAGCATATACAGTTTGTGATGGATTCAGATATACCACACTGCAGCTCCAATGCAATACAGAGTGTACAGTAGCATTGCAATGGGCCAAGGACAGTCTGCCCCAAAAGCACCAGTAAATCAGCCTTGCGCACCTGGCCAGGCAACGCAGCGTCAGCACCCGCAGCCCAGGCAGCTCCGCTGGCAAGGCCCAGGCTTGAGTTATGGCCTCCATTTTCTGTTTGCTCAGGGGCTTCTGATTCTCTTTTTTTTTTTTTTTCTTAATCGATTTGAATGTTTTACGGCCCACAGCATCTGTGTTTAATTACAGTTTTTGCATTGGGGGAGGGCAAGAGGGGTGGGGAGCAAGAGGGGTGGGGGCATGAGGGTAGGCAGCAGATGGTGGTTGGTTGGTAATGTTGACCAGATCACTACCACTCTAGTACTACAGTGACCTGGTGTCTCTAGGTTGACGAGACATGTCACCACCCCTCATGTCAGTCGCTGTGTTTTGCAGAACAGGTGAAGTACTGGTATTGGGGCGGTGGGTTTGGGGGAGGTAGTGTTTGAGTGGGTAAGGTCCTGGGTGAGTTAAGAGTAAGTGAATGAGCGTGTATGATGAAGTGAAAAACCAAATCACTCACCGTAGCAACAGCTCCTTAGGCAGTTTCTTGTTGATGACTGCCTCGTCACTGTTTGAGAACATCTGGGAAAAGGAAAACACAATGTTAACATCCCCTGGCTTTGTCAAAGCATGGCCAGGATTCCACTATTCATCCAGCTCCCTCAAGGGCAGCTACAGCATATAACCAATGTTTAAGGATCACAATCTCTTCAGTTGAGAGGTGTAATGTCAAAGCTTTGCGGGGGGGGGGGGGGGGGGGGGCATGCCCTGTTGACCCTCTCCTCCTTACTTTCCTGTCTCTCTACACTATCTCTATCCAAGAAAAATGAAAACATAACCGTAAAATTAGTTTATGGAAAAAGTCTGCAGGGTTGCAGTAAAATCACTGTAAAACATGGTAAACATGGGAAAGACTTCATGTACTGTAAGCTGGCATGTATTCATATATGGTACAAAATGAATATATTTCATAAACAGAGGAGCAACACTAACTTCTGTGACAAAATGAACCCAAAACTCAGCTGATATTAGTCTGGTCTCCCTAGGAAGCATAATATCTCTATTTTGAGGGTTTACTTATTACTCCTTGTCTGTGGATTTACAACACAATCCAATAGGTCCAAATAGATCCTTTACACACACACACACACACAGCTGTCGATGCAGGAGCTGCCTGCCAGCAGACATGTATCATTTGAGGGAGCAGGACGGTGCAGGCATTTTGCGTTTGGATTTGGGGCAAATTCACTCTGACAGCTCGCCTTTCGGAGAGGTACTCAACCGAGTGGTCAAATAATCCAGGGCCATTTCCAAAAGAACCAGATGTGCATGGTCTGGGGCATAACATGTGTTTTCCCTGTTGTTGTTGTTAAGATGTTATGCTTTTTCCTTCAGTGGTGTGGGGCATTCATTCCCTACTATATGTCTAAGAAAACTGTTCACGTTTGTAATGTCCACAACTGTTTTGGTGGTGTGCTCATGCGCTCACTCACAAGCTAAAATTGATTGATTGGACCTGAGGACATCATCATCCCTTTGGATAGCCTGACCCAAGATAAAGTGGACACATTGTGGCCAGTCATTCATCAGGCTACTTCGCGAACAGACCAATGTTTTGGTTCATTCAAAAAATAAATGAAAAAATAGGGCCGTTACAATTATGCAACTAAATTGCAAATCTACTTTACAAACCGTTGTAGTCCATTGTTATTGGCTAATAAACTACAGATCACGTATCTGCCGCAGCTGTCGGGCCAGAAGGTATGGCCTGAATCTTTTGAGTCGTCAGCTGTTGCACCGTTAAAAATAAATAAAACCACACAAATCCCACGCCGCCTAGCTGGGGATTAAACAACACAGAGTGCTCAGGGTAGACTCGCCAATGTCACGTCGTGAACATACATGGCATTTGTTGAGACATTACAGAGCCATATTTCACATTTGGTGCATTTTTCATCGTTGCGAAAAGCGATGCAAACTTTGCCTGACAATCTCTGGTTGTCAATATAGCCTAAGCCTTGGCGCAACATCAAACACAGTATTTGAAAACATGTTAACGCTGTTAGGCATTAGGATTTCGAGGGTGGTATATTGGTAGCCGAGCCGTGGCCGAGCTAATGGCCCATCTGTAGCAGAGTCAACCCAAGGCCCCCGCAGCCGCAGCGGCCATGAACATTCACAACAGTCCCCTGATCAAAGACAACAATCCAATTCTTCAACTGCGTGCAATAATTCGTTCAGAGGGATTCGGAGGCCCAAGTTGTCTACATCATCCTATTTTATTGGAGTAAAACGATGAAAATATTGGTAAACGTTTCAGAATACGTATAAAAGGCTGTCTTTACGCTATTGTCTTTGTTTTGACGGCACAAAGAGAAAACTAGTAATAGGCTAACGCGTTACACATTTTACCAGCCCAAATCTACCCTCTTGACGAAACACCAATTTGAGGTTCCACTCTTAATTAATAATAGGAACTTTTGCGATTGAACGAAAACATAGATGCTGTCGTTACTTGAAAACAACAGCTTATTTGACCTAATCCAAACACTGACTGCGGAAGCTGCATTGGTGCGCAAACATAAACGCAGTTTTACCACAACCACAAAACACCCATCAAAATTAATGACCAACTTCATTCCAATAAACCCTGTCAACTGTCAATAGAGACTCACCTCAAACCGGCTCCGTGAAACACCATTTACCTCCTTCCCCATCTCGAACGGTTGTTTGCCCGACTCGATCAGGGGGATAACGAATTCTGTGTTAAAAGCTATGCAACGTGTGAATATCGGTGCTCGACGAACCCCCGTCTATTACTACCATGCTACCGTTGTTTCGGCAGCTGCGACGGCGTATTTCATTGTATTTCGGACAGTTACACTGTAGCCTAACACAAAATGCTACCTTTCGATTACTGCCCTAGCCAACAACCACAACATTTATCTGCTCACTCGTTCCCTCCCCTCCTCCGTCCCTCCTTATCTGTGATCACTGCATTCTTTTAACATGAACCCTTTGTGGATATAAATGATGTTAATATGGACAAACTGTAAACATTTTAGGCTACCGTGGATAAGTTGCTAATGCCAATCATCCACTTCTAAGAATATCTGTCTGATTATTAGGCAACTCTAAGATCTCAACATTTATCATAGGCCTACACAATTGCTGTGAGAAATATGCTCAAGGCACTCAAGCCTAAATAATGCCTATACTTTCGCACTAGTCCTAATAGGAACCAATGTTTGCCATAAGTGAGGCCTATAGTTTTGGACAAGACAATAGGATGAATGTGTTACTGTGTGTGTGTTTGTTTGTCCTTAGATTGTTGTCTTTCATACAATATATAATTCCCTTATTCAACACAAATAATCTACGTGTGTATGCCCAGGCTAATAATAATGTTGCCTAAATTGTCTTAATTTCTTGGGTGACAATAAATCCAATTATGAAACTCATAGGCCTATATATATGCCTACCAATTACACATAATGGCATTGACCGCACACCAAATGATGTGCTTCATTCTTAAACTCTCAATTCAATTCAAGAATGGATACATTATAACTTTTGTTGTTGCTGTTTGGGGAAACAGCACTTCCGCTTATAAATCTCCGCCTCCAGCGCACAATAAACCAATCAAAATGCACATGTGAGCCTTGTCACTGCACGTCATTATAGCGGGAAAAACATGCATGTAAACAAAGTGACGAGTGCTATGCCAAATATCCGCGCTACGGAGATCTTAGAATCCCTTTCTCGATTTGTGATGTCGATATTTGTGGTTTAGATTAACAATATAACATCCTATCGTTACTACGGAGATACAATTACTTCAATATGTATTGTTTTCCATGTCGCATTCACATACGTCATAGAACTGGGACACGGACAAGCTAGGTTGACCGTTAAATTAAGGATGGAGGTAGTAGCTAGCTAACTTTGAACGAGTTGTACCAGCATACTATAATTGTCAGAAGCTTTCGAGACACAAAAAATCTTGTTTGACAACGCCCAGTATTGAGTTTCAAATCAGATTTAGTCTAATTAAACGAGCTCATGTCATGTAGCTAACTGAGCTTGATGGTGACCAGTTGGTGCTGCAGTTGCACATCATGTAATATAACCACTTGTACATATTGCTTCCTATTTTGTTCAGAAGCTTATCATATCACCACATTATAGTGAATTGCTAGATATCCAGTTTTTGATACTGTAAGTAGTCATCAATGTCCCCATTCCACTTGGCCAGAACAGACCTGCTTTCAACTAGTATGCGGCAAACACTTTTTGTGTATGTGATCTTTACTATGAAGTTAATATTTTATGGGGTAAGGTTTTCTCACTGAGCAGCTTGACATTAACATAACTGCATTCATTCATTGGGTTTTCTTGTCTCACCAGCTTGAATAATGGGGCACGAAAGGGACAAAGAATGTAATATAACGATTTAATGTGAACTCAAATAACGCCAGTTGTAGCTTAGTGAATGTTTTTTTTTTTTTTTTCAATGTATCACCACTGTTGAGGAGTTGGTGCAGTTTGCATTCAGACATATCCAGACTGCACTTGTTGATGGCTTTTGTAGCACCCTGCTATTTCACCTTTCACAATAACATTAAGAAAATAACTAGACTCAGTGTATCGTTTATTGTCTTCAATGTTATTGTGTTGTTCTTTCCAAATGATTGCAGTGAATAGTAGTTTGGAAGCTAGCTAGCCCCCCACAGGTGAAACTAGAAACACTGCAGCGGGCCAAGGGCGGAGCGACTCTTAGGATTGGCTGTTGCTGAGATACCATGAAGAGTGACAGCATTTCAGTCTTCCGGTTAGAATGATAGGGTGAGGAGTGTGGCAGAACTTACAGGAGCCACAATGGCGGTTGTTGTCTCCTTCTGACGGGGCTGTGGATGTTATTAAATCCACTATCATCGCCCTAAAGATAGGCCTGGTTGATTCCCAGAGCCATTAAAAATAAACTGGAACATCTACTGCACATGAATATACTATAATTTCTGATCAACATCAAATTTCTAAGAGATAAAAGTATATTAAAGGGAACATGTAAACAGTACCAACCGGGTCAAGTTTTCATTTTGTTCGTGAAACAACATCGCCTTTTAATGACGGCCTCTGTTTGTTTCCGAACTCGAAACCGTAAATCTATGGAACAATAACACCTTTACTAAGCTTGGCACCGGACAAGGGAAGCTTAAGGGGACTTTTTTCCTTTCATTTTTTACGAAACAGCATGCTAGCTACACAGCATTAGCTAGCTAGCCAAATAGAAACGAAGAAGAAAGCTCCCATTTCTTGTTTAGGCCTTTTTCAGCCAGTCACTCTGACAAAGCTGCCCAATGAACGGGCATTTTTGCCATTAGCAAGCTATCTTGATATTTGTTTGCTTTGACAAGCGCATGCAGCCGACCTGATTGGAATGAACTCGGATAATGCTTGAGGACTAAACGTGGGCTGCCTTTTTTTGGTTTGTTTGCCTGCATTGAACACTTGACATCCTTTGCCGGATTTTGGATTACTACTCTCCCGTTAATGTATTGTCTCAGCTACAGAGGCCCACGTTCGGGAGAGGGACCGCTGCTGACGTGAGGAATGCCTGGGTCGGACCGACACCATGGGACCAAGAGGAAGCCGGAATCTAGCTCTAGCATTGCCCTGCAGTCTCAAACAACGAGCGGCAACAGCGGGCTACACCAGTCCAAGGTCCCGCCTAATACCTCTGTGGGAAACATGACGAGCAAGGACGGTAAGCCTCAACTAAAGTCGTCAATGTCATCCTCCTCCTCCAAACGCAAACGGCATAAATCAGCCAAACATGGTCGTGAGTCCTCGGTGGCACAAGGCCCTGTTTTTTCTACCCTCAGCTCCACGGCGCCTCCTGCCGTTAGCACAGTTAAGCCACTGGTAGAGTATGACGATATCAGTTCCGATTCGGATACCTTTTCGGACCCACCTACTGCAAAGCCTGCTGAGCGAGGGGTGGGCGAACGGTTAGAACCTGCCACAGAATATGGTAAGGGAGACGGGGGCGGGGCTGTAGGAGGTAGAGAGAGCCGGTCGCACAAGCACCGACACTCTCGCAAAAAGTCCAAGGATCCTAGCAAAGTTCGAGATTCTGGGGAAGGGCCTCAGACTAGTAAGAAAAAGAGTAGTAAGGACCGTGAAAAAGGGAGTTCCGGGAAGAACAAGGAGAAAGTGGCCCCGGTGGCATCCTTGTCCTCAGGGTCCCGGCGTCAGGGTCAGCTGGAGGCAGATTTGGGGCCAAAGCGTGGGGAGTTGCCTCCTTCCTCACAGGCACAACCTGTGGCCAGCGTGGGAAGCACCACATCTTCCTCATCATCATCTCGCAGCAAAGAGGACGGCCGCTCAGGGAAGTCTCGCAAGGACAAGCAGCAGCGGCGAGAGGGAAAGGGGGAGGGCAGCCGGAGTTCCTCTCAGAAGGGCCGGGCAGAGAGGAGCCACCGCAAGTCCTCGAAGTGCCACAAGTCCAGCCCTAAGAGCAAGGCCTCAAGCAGGGGTAGCCCTCGCCGGAAGGGCCCAGCTCCTGCTCAGTCCCCCAGCCCTAGGAGAGGGGCTGGCAACGACAGCCCCATGGGTGGTGGGTATGGCCAGGATGGGGAGGACAGCTACCACCACAGGCGCCGGCAGGCCCAACAGAGCCCCAGCCCCTACCGGGAGATGTCTCGGCGGAGCCGGCAGAGGTCAGACAGCCCATACGGCAACAGGCAGAGGTCTTCCAGCTACGAGAGGGACAGCAGCCCTTACTCCAGGAGACGCTCCATCAGTCCCTATGGCAACCGCAGGTCCTCCAGTGCAAGCCCCATGTCTCGGTAAGTATGACCTGGCCCAGGCCCCGCCCCCTTTGCATTTTGCCTGTCTCATGTCTCAACACATCACCTCTCTTCTCTCTCACCAGCTGAGCTGAGCTTTGGCGTTTCATGCATGTTGAGGTTCTTATCTGTTATATAGACGAGTGGGCCCCTGGAGCAGTTTTAGTTGTGTGTTTGTGTCTCTTTGCCCTCTTTTTGTTTATGTCTGTTCAAGGTCTGTTTGTGGAAAAATGGGAAAGAGCAGAATATTGAGCTGAGAATAAGAACAAACCAATACCTGCAGCCTCCTGTTTTCATAGCCTCAGGATAGGGAATGACTAGGCCAGGTTGCTCTGGTTACAACTAACTTTGGCTGATGATATGACATGCATGTTGTTATTGACATGATGACATGTTATTGTATGTTGAGATTAAATTCTGAGAGCCGATTCGTGTCACCATGTGCTGTGGATGGGGGAAGGGAAACCTGTAGAAGTCATGAGAAGCACATGGCTCTCCATGTCCAAGCCACTCGGGGCTTGTGTGTTCTAGACTAGTGAAAACCTCAGAAATGCTCGGGTGGTCTTTGGAATGGGAGAGGGTTGGGAGGGGGAAAGACTAAACTATTGAGGGATGGGGGTGGGTAGGCTGTTGACATTCAGCCATTTTGTGTTGGCTCAGAGTGGACCTTGTGCTCTGGCTTGTCGAAGGGGGGCATATCCTAAAGATAAAACTAGGCCTTCTGTTGTGCTTGTTGAAAGGGGAGATCTCTACTGCTGGACTCTGCTAGCGTAGGTTAGCTAATTAGACCCAGTCCCTTACTGATAGACATTGCTCCACATAGATTTAGCATGAAGGCTTAGACCCTTTGTGAGTTTTGTTTGTTTGTTTGTTTAGTGAAGAGTAGGCTAATGAGATGCTTCAGCTCAAGGTTGTATTCAGTTTATGTTCAACCCCCTAAGTATTAGCCTAGCCCTAGAACAATGTTCATATTGTCTCAGTCTGTCAATAGGGTCCCAGTCTTCATGGTGTGTCATGTTATAGTGTTATGTGTCTTGTTATAGTGTTATATGTGTCATGTTATAGGCCTATTCCCGGGACATACAAACACAGTTTCTTGTTTGTCTGTCCCAAGGGTAGCTGCAGTAACACCATATATCCATAAGGAAGCCCAAATTCAAATTAAGCCCTAATTGAGAGAGGGGGGGGGGGGGCTTGCAAAAATAGTAGCCTACAGGCTTGTATTCGGCGATGCCACTTTTTTTCCCGTTGAGCTGAATACCTTTTGAATTGACCTCATTGTTCTTCCTCAACACAGTAATGGTTATGCAGAGTATAGACTAGACAGGAACTAGACAAACATCTGTAGTGACAGGAAGGAAACAGTGCACAGGAAAAATGGCAGCACATGTATTTTAGAGCAGCAATGGGTGGCATGATGCGTGTGAAAGGAGAACATGGAGACTGTTGCTTTCTCCCAGCAGCCATCTAGAATGCAAATATATGTGTTGAGTATGTTCCGGCCTGAAGGTGCATTCTGCTTGATTTCCACAATTTCACGTTATTCCTTCTCATAAAAAACAGGTCAGGTGAATTTTGTCAAAATGCACCACTCTCCTCTGAGTCTGTAAACCCAAACAGTGGTAAAGTAGGGTCACGTGACATGACTTGGGTCTGTCGGACTAGGTCTCTGGTTCAGTGAATGTTTTGTTAAAGTCCTCTTTCTCTCTCTCCAGGCGCTCTGCTCGCTCCCGGAGTCGCTCCCCGCCACCTTTCACCTCGTCCTCCCGCCGCTCCTCCTCTCGCTCTCGCAACAAGAAGCACTCGTCCTCTGGCGGCGCGGGGGGCGGGTCCCACAGCAGCCGGCCCGCCAGCCGCTCCCCTCCCTCCTCCTCTCGTCTGCCCCTCAACTCCAGTCTGGGGGCGGAGCTTAGCCGGAGGAAGAAGGAGCGTCAGGCTGCAGTGGCTGCGGCTCGTGGCTCCTCCCCTCCTCCCCCACGGAAGACCACAGGGTCCTCCTCACGCCCCCCTAAAGCCGAGCCCGCCCCACCGGAGAAAAACTCTGTCCCAGCTGTGGACCCCCAGCCCCCACCTACTGCGCCCGTGCCTGAGGACACTCCTGTTGGGGAAGAACAGGGCACCGCGCCCCCACCATCCACTTTCTCATCTCCTGCACCCCCTCTGCCACCCAATCAGAGCAGCTCACTGCCCCCACCCCCTCTGCCACCCTCCACTTCCACCGAGCCTCAGCCACCCCCACCCCATTCAGAAACCAGCCTTCCACCCCCAACCAGCCTTATCCAGTCCAAATCTCCTGCCCCCCTCTCCACACGCAGCCCTGCCCGTCAGACACCCCTCCACAAGACCTCCACCCTTCCCCCCCTGCCTCTGCCACCCATGCTACTGGGAGACTGCCGGGACAGGTGAGCTGGAATGCGCACACACACACACACACACACAGACGCACACAGTGGATTCACACCTCAACTAATCCTCATTTCACACACACTCTGAGCTCACTGGTCCAGTCTTGTTAAACAGGTCGTCTTCAATTACTTTAGGGTTGGGTTTCAGCCAGCTTAAAGCACCTCATGTCTGCCTGCAGTGCTGGAACTTGTGCTGGGCAGTGTATTTATACATAGCATTGTCTGCATGTTAAACATAGGATTCTTGCATGCTTTACCTGCCATTAGATTTCAAGCCTATAAACTAGTCTGGAGAACACAAACTCCTAAAGGTAAAACTATGACTTGGAAGTAGTTGAGACTTAGTCGTAGACTTAGTAGTTGTGACTAGTAAGTCCTCATTTCTTTTATTTTTTTCTCCTTCCTCTATTTGCCACCTGTCTTGCCTCGTTCCATATCAGCCCAAAGAAGTCCACTCCCCCTCAGAGGTCTTCCAGGAAGGAGAAGGAGGTGCGGAGCCGGCCCTCGCTGATTGACCTGCCGCTGCCCCCCGCCCTGGCCGGGGGTGACCTCTCACCTCCACAGTCCCCCGTCCACAGAGCACCTCCTCCACCCCAGTCTGTCTTCAAGAAGAGACCAAAGTGAGTTCTCCTCCTCTCGTTAACCTCCTATGTCCAGTTCCACTGTAACAACCCTGCACTAGCGATACCTGTTTGAAAAACAACCTAATAAAAAATACAATTATACAGTTCTCAAAATACAGTTCTTGTTTATATTTGGAGGTAAAGGACAAACCCCAACTTGAAGATATTCAGACTTGGCAGGACTCTCAACATAAAACAACAAGTTCAAAGTCAGGAATTAATACATTTGAAGTTCATGAGCTGGGAGGGCTGTTTATTTTGCACCTGTTAGCACAACTGTTCACTTTTCTGGTGCAGCAGGTTGAATGACTACGCTGACAGGTACTTGGCAGATTGCGCACGCTGCATCCCGGTGTAGCACTGATGGAAGTCTGAGTCTGAGCTGCTCTTCACATTCTGCCCACTCATTAGGTTTTGCGGTCTTCGCTATGGTGAGCGCAAACAGACACAGAGCGACTGGGGCAAACGTTGTGTGGACAAGTTTGACATTATCGGCATCATCGGGGAGGGCACCTATGGACAGGTGTACAAGGCTAAGGACAAAGACACAGGTGAGCACATGACGTGGTGACGTCTGTACGCTGTATGTGTGTGTTTACATTTGTACGGAATGAACGAGGAGAATACATTTTTTGGTTTTGTGAATGATTGCATCCCCCTCTCTTAGGTGAGCTGGTAGCTCTGAAGAAGGTGCGTCTGGACAATGAGAAGGAGGGCTTCCCCATTACGGCCATCAGGGAGATCAAGATCCTCAGGCAACTCAACCATCGCAGTGTGGTCAACATGAAGGAGATTGTAACTGACAAGCAGGACGCCCTCGACTTCAAAAAGGACAAAGGTCAGTTGGGGGTTGTGTGTGTCTGTGTGTGTCTCTGTGCGTCTCTGTGTGTGTGTACCTCATTCCTCCGCTCCCCCTCAGGTGCTTTCTACCTGGTGTTTGAGTACATGGACCATGACCTGATGGGTCTGTTGGAGTCGGGTCTGGTCCAGTTCTCCCAGGAGCACGTCCGCAGCTTCATGCGTCAGCTGATGGAGGGGCTGGACTATTGCCACAAAAAGAACTTCCTGCACAGAGACATCAAGTGTTCTAACATCCTGCTCAACAACAGGTACACGGCTCAGTCAGGATATTGACACACAGACAGCGTTGTTCATGCTAAAAGTGTTAGTTATGTTGTTTTACTAGTGTTGTAGTAGTACAACATGCAGAGTTGCTCCTAGTGGCTGTAATTACAAGAGTAGGATTACGGTATTTCTCTACACGCTATCTTCTACCACTGCAATCCAAAATCCCCCACCTCAGGCTAAATCCAATGTTCAACGACCCCCTCCAGTCAAGACCTAAGATTTTAAGGTATATCAATATACAACCATGTAGATTGATCTTTTTATTTACCCAACCACCCTAAGCATTCATTTTTGCAGTCCAAACGTTATCTACCTCAACCTGCAAGTTCACCTGACCAGGTCACAAATAGAAGCGCAGATAATCCTTGATAACAAGTGCAAACAAACACAACATAATGTGAAGCAGTAATGACAAGGAATAGACATGTAAACACACACCAAATACAAGTTATTTGTTGGGAATATTGGGCCACTACTGTACCCTCAGGCTATGCACCTTTATGCATTGGCATCAGTGTTTGTTCATCCAGGCTTATCCTCCTCCTGGTCATTCTGCTCCAATGCCTCATCAACAAATTATGTTTGGGTCGCCTTGAATTTCTGAGAATGATTAGCGGCCGGGTCGAGTATTGTGCTAGCGTCGTACGAAGCAGTAGGCCTATGTTTCTGATAACAGACATGTTGATGTGGGCCCAAGTTGGAAGAAGGGTATCCAAGCATATTAGTAGCCTGATAGAATCAATGAAACAAATCTTCCCGCTCTGATATTCTGCCTCGTTTGGCACAATGTTTATGAGTGACTGAGTCTCTGTGTCTATTATCATCACACAACCATGTTCACCCCTCTGGAGGGGAGGTCTTTCATGATTGACTGTGGTTAGCGAGTAGTGCAGCGACCTAGATGCGTGTTGCGTTGAGACAGGTTGGTTTTGTTATTGGGAGGATTGGGTTGTCTGGCTGCTAACCTCTCTCCTTGCTCTGTGTTTGTTTCTCCTCACACAGTGGTCAGATCAAACTGGCTGACTTTGGTTTGGCTCGCCTCTACAACTCAGAGGAAAGGTGAGGAATAAGAGCTTGTCGTCTGTCTGGATTTGTTGCTTTGAAACGACTGTAAGATTATGCTAATGATAATTAAATGAATGATAAATGATAATATACTAGGATTTGAAACTGATTGTTGAAGTCACTTACTTCACCGCTCACTTCTGTGGAGAAGTAATAAACAACACCTTTCCATGAACTTGCATTTTGTCAACGCCTATTCTAGGAATTCTCCACTAGATGGTGCTGTCTACTGCATTAAAAGTACTCCCTCTGAACCCCATTGTTGAAAGCTGTAGTGCTTGTGTTTGGCCAGTGGAGGGCATAGGCGTGCTTTATAGGGATGTTGAATCTCACTGTCACCTTCTCTCCCTCCCCTCCAGTCGGCCGTACACTAATAAAGTAATCACGCTATGGTACCGCCCCCCTGAGCTCCTCCTGGGAGAGGAGAGATACTCTCCAGCCATTGATGTGTGGAGCTGCGGGTTAGTACACCTGTCTGTTAGTACACCTGTCTGTTAGTACGCCTGTCTGTTAGTACGCCTGTCTGTTAGTACACCTGTCTGTTAGTACGCCTGTCTGTTAGTACACCTGTCTGTTAGTACACCTGTCTATCTCTGTCTCTCAGTAAAAAGCGTTGATCATAGGACCTAACAAAGCTGATCTGAATGCAGACAAGTTTGATTAGGCGTTTCACTTCAAAGGAGACCATTACACGGCTGTTTTTCAGAGGAGAGGGGGGAGAGAGAGGAGGGGAGATTCTGCTTTCTCCAAACACTCTCTCTCTTGCTCTCTCTTTCTCTCTCTCTCACACACATCCAGCTCAGAAAAGACTTACAGCTGCTTGCTTGTCCACAATCCCTTAATGCACGTGTCCTCAAATCATATCTTGTACAAACATTCACACTCTTAACACATTCTTCTTCCCATTGGAGAACATGAGACCGCACTCAACTAATCTATTCACATGGTGTGACCATAATACTGATAGAACAGTTTGAAGTGGTTAGTACGTGTCTTCCAAATGCGCTTAAAGCTTAAAATGATGCTACATATAGGCATATGTCAGGCGCAGCTTTTCTGCTAATTTAGCTAATCTAGCTGGTAGAACTGACAAGTGATTAACTGTATGTATTGGCTGTCTGTTCACAGATGTATACTGGGAGAACTCTTTACGAAGAAGCCCATCTTTCAAGCCAATCAGGAGCTTCTGCAGCTGGAGCTCATCAGGTATGCCACTGTAAAAGCCAGATGGCTCAATCCTGTACCAAATATCCTCTTCTGACCTCTGTTCTCTGATATAACATTCTCTCTCTCTATCTCTCTCTCCCCCTTCTCTCTCTCTCTCTCTCTCTCTCTGTCTGTCTGTCTGTCTCCCTCTCAGTCGTCTGTGTGGGAGCCCGTGTCCGGCTGCCTGGCCTGATGTCATCAAACTTCCCTACTTCAACACAATGAAACCCAAGAAACAGTATCGACGAAGACTACGGGAGGAGTTTGCCGTGTATGTACACCCCGCCGTTTAGAATGTCTGTTTTCACTGAGTCTGCCGTTCCATGACGGGGGTTTTCTGTGTGAAACTTAACTACTCTCTCTCTCCCGATTCTTTACCAAAGTCTGCCTGCTCAGGCTCTTGACCTGCTGGACCGCATGCTGACCCTTGACCCTGCACGGCGCTGCACAGCAGAGCAGGCTCTCAATAGTGATTTCCTGTGTGACGTGGAGCCCAGCAAGATGTCCCCGCCCGAGTGAGTGTCTCTCTTACTTTACCTTACCTTACCTTACCCTGCTCTGTCAACACCATCTTCATTCATACTTACATTTCTGCTTCTTTCCCTTTCTTGCGCATACCTCCTCATTTTAATATCACCCCTTACACTCACTCTCTCTCTCTCTCTCTCTCTCTCTCTCTCTCTGTCTCTCTCTCTCTCTCTCTCTCTCTGTCTCTCTCTCTCTGTCTCTCTCTCTCTGTCTCTCTCTCTCTCTCTCTCTCTCTCTCTCCCTCCCTCTCCAGTCTTCCTCACTGGCAGGACTGTCATGAGCTGTGGAGTAAGAAGCGGAGGCGTCAGCGACAGAGCGGGCTGCCCGAGGATGTGCCTGTGCCCAAAGTGCCCCGAAAGGACCCCACAGGGGCCTCCAGTGGAGAGAACAGCCGGCCCCAAGCTAGCCCTGCTGGAGCTCCGCCCCCACCCCCTGGACGCCCGCCCTCTTCGGCCATTTCAGCCAATGAGTTAGCAGGTCAGACAGACAAGTAGCAGTATATGACTAGTACACGCCTTTGATTCTAAACCTATTTTACAAGAGTTACCAGGCAAAATAGTGACAGTAAAGGAAGGAATGAGTAACAAGATACTACTACTACTAATACAGCAACATTAAATCATGGTCCTAAAAAGACATTCATAGATATTTAAAATTCATTAAACTCCAAAAAACAAGGATTGATTGATTGCAGCGTTGTTGTTCTGCATCTGAAGTGTGTGGGTGTGCCTGATGGTTCTCCCTCAGCAGTCTGCTGCGTGTGCCGTCTGTAACTGTGGTTTCTCTCCTCTGGCGGTGCGCAGGCCTGGGTGCTGCAGCGGAGCAGCTGAACCAGACAGAGCTGGCCGTACTGCTCAACCTGCTGCAGAGGCAGACAGACTTCAGCCTTCCCCAGATGGCCCAGCTCCTCAACGTGTCCTCCAACCCTGAGAGACAGCGGCAGCTGGAGACCCTCAGCCAGTCTCTGTCTGCTCTCACTGAGGCCTCCCACCACCAGGGGGCGCCAGAGGACCAGGGCAAGGGCCCCGCAAGGTCGGCCTCACAGCCTCCCGAGCCTCCCCCAGAGCCCCAGCAGCCCTCCCCAGCCCACGGTGGCGAGCAATCCCTCAGCCAGGACGACCAGACCAACCTCCTGGCCCTCCTATTGGGCCAGCTCATCAAGCCGCAGGCAGAGGGGGCAGAGCAAGGTGACGAGAGTAATGGCATCCAATCAGAGGAGGCGGTGACTCGCGGTGCATCCGCCTCCACTACTGATCGCAAGGGCAAGTCTGGGTTCAGTCTCTAGGGGGCGGGGCAGAGAGCACCTGGTTTGGGGGACCTCACAGGGGGACTGGTGGATGGGATGAGGAGGCGGAGATGGGGCAGAGGTAAACGCCCTTGCATTGGTGGCCTGTCATGTGGAGGTTGCGTCATTGCATAGAACCATAAACACTAGAGGGGTGCACCCCCCCTAAATGATCTGTGATGACTTGGGCAGTGTCATGTAGTCAACTTTCTTCATCTTCTGTGGTTGGAGAGAGCGTCCTGCTGTGCTGGAGTGTCCACTTGCAGCAGTATCAACACAGCTCTAGTGTCTCGCTTCGATCAGATAAAAAAGAAAAGAAAAAAGAGCACCAGTAGATGGCGTCATGCTCCTGAAAGGCATTTACGATCTGTAGATTAACCTATTGAAAAAGGAGAAGGCCTCCCATTAATCCAGTTGGCTGCTACCTTCCTAGCTCACCTAGTTGACTACATGGTGCTCCTCATGCTGTCACAAATGCAATGAATGAGAAAGATAAGACTGCTTGAACGATGGTTTAAATATCTTGTGTAATGATTCCATCCCGCTCTTCGGAAGCGGTTGTACATTTCTTTTTAATTAGCTGAGATGATAAAAGAGAAAAACCAAATGATCAAAATAAAGTCACCATAGCTGCTTTTTTTTTTAAACTATTAGTTAGGTTTGTGTGAGTTAAGGGCTGGCAGAACTTCTTTCATTTGTAGGGGTATCAATCCATCTGCCCCCTCTCCTCCCCTCTCCTCCACATCCACTGGCAATCCCTCCCCCACACGTCTGTCTCACCCGCCTCCCCCTTCAATGGCTTCCGTCACCCACTCACACATAGGTGGAAACAAATACATGAAGTTGGCAAGTCCTCAAGATGTCTGACCAGAGTGTGGCTTCAAGTGACCCTGGTCACATGGACTGGGCTTTGGGCACATGGACTTCTCTCATTGGTGTGAATCTAGACCAGGAGAAAGTATAGTTTTACCATGTCAGAATAAAAGGTTCACACTGAGATCTCCCCTTCATCCTTTCCTCCCGCTTCTCTTTCTCACTCTGTCTTTCTCTCCTTTTTATTTTTCATTCCCTCTCATGTTACAATTTCTCCTTTCTTGGATTGTTCTTCTTTACATAAAAGATATTCCTTTCAAAACAGTCTGTAATGTCAGCCTTTTTATGAAGTCTAATAAATTATCAAGCGAAAATAAATGTTTTGAACCTTAGACCTCACCTGCATGTGTTTCTTTTAACCTTTATTTAGATCACACATTCATTCATTTTTCTTTCTTTATGTTGTCTTATTGTCACATTAGCGTAACCTCACATTAGCGGTCTGTAGAGCGAGAAGAACTGTAGAATTCCTCTCTGTTGTCTGTCCAAAGTCCCCCTGCTGTTGCCACTGTAATGGAAACAACCTTGTTGCCTTGGAAACAACTGTGGCAGCAGTGTAGCTCCGTCGCCATGACAGCAGACTGAGGAGGCCTTTTGGAGCTTTATGGCCTTAGATTCCCCCTGCTTCTCTGTAGAATGGAGGGCAGTTTTCACCCAAAGCCCAGCCTCTCAATCTGAATCCCCCTGCTCCTCTTATTTCTAAACCACTGTTATTTCTTTCAGATTTGTTTTTCCAGAGTTTTATTTTGGATCTTTAGTTTGAGGGCCACATATTCTCATTAACCAAATAGTAGAATGGAGAAATGCTAAATCCTACATTTCTGGACATTGTTTTACGAATACATTGAGTAAAACATAAAAATAAAAAAAACTTTGTATTAGCTCAGTCTGGAGCTGAATGCTTTAGTAGGAGCAGCTGTAATCGTCGGGTCAACACCTCCAATAGAATGAAGCACTCCGTTCTTTGATCAGTAGTTATATTCATGCATTTTAAATGCGTCATTCACACAACCATGTGAAGGAATTTCTGAACCTGGGATTTTTCTTTTAAATAAGCTCCTTGAGTTTATACATTTCTAACATCAATCTCCCATGCAGACCTAGGTTGTGTCTCAGATACCTGTTTGTTTGAACCAGGAAGGCAAGGGGAGAGGATGCACAGGTGACATTTGAGATTAATCTATGATGTCATTGTTTTATATTTATTTATTTATATATATATGATTTGTTATAAAAGATACTCAGTTTGTGCAGTATTTAAAATACAGTTTTACAGTTGAATTTACATTCTTTATTGGTTCAGAAGGGTTTAGATTTTCGGGCTGTGATCTGCAGCTGGTGGTAACAGTAGGAAATGCAGCTCCCTATTTTCTGTTGCAACAAAGTACAAACATTTAGGCCTAATTGGTTACTAATATGATGACATTTTGTCAAATGAAAATTAGAGAGTGTGGAACTTTGACTGGCAGATTTTATTACAATGTCTGATTCTCTGCCTTGTTTTCTCTTCATACTCAGATGGTGCTGTCACAAAGCGAAAACAGACCGGGGCCAATCAGGTCCCTCCATCCTCAGGGCGCCCCCCCTCACCGCCTGGGCCTCACCCCTCTGCCCGCCGCCCCCCTGCCAAGCAGCCCAGCTCTGAGCCCCAGCCTGGCCAGGACATCAGCCCCGCAGTGGCAGCCGCCCTGCTGCAGCTTATCTCCCAGCAGGACACTGAGCCTGTGGCCTCTCACCGCAGCAGGGACCACTCCCCTGCTGTGGACACCCCCGCACGAGGACAGCCACCTCCTCCTTGGACGGCAGACTCCCCTAAACCTTCCCTTGGGGTTGATGCTCCAACAGGACTCTCCAATGCTGCTCCTGCCCCAGCTACTGCGGCACAGTTCCCCAAGGACCAGGACCTCCGCTTTGCTCATGGAGCTGCCCGCTGATCCTAGGTACTCTGGTTTAGAGACCTGGGGGCGCCAGCAAGCTTCACGTACAGGGACTAGGGCCAGGGAGAGGAACAAGGGACACCTACTGATAAAGATACGATAGACCAGTGTCTCTCTAGGTGAGAAAAGCAGCTTTCCTTAGCAGGTTGCTTTGTTGAAAATCTGAGGAATGACTAAGAATGTCTGTATGGAGGAACAAGGCTTTTGGGCCGTGTTTAGAGGAGACCCTGTTGTCAAGACAGTGTTGGCTAAAGGACAAAGCAGACTGAACAGGCTCTGGGTGGAAAGCCTTGATGAGAGTTCTGGACCTGGGACGGGTCCAACCTTACACACTACCCAATCCATGACGGTGCCCCTCCTCCTCCTCCTCCTCCTCTTCCTCCTCCTCCTTCTTGAGCCCCTAACTGGATGATGTAGTTGGTGAAAAAAAATGAGTGCCACACATGGAATGTGATCCGCTGTGATTTAGTTTTGTTTCTTTGCAAATTAAAAAGATTGTTATGTACACTGCAGTGGCCACTAATAATTAGGCTGTATGTGTGTATGGAAATCTGATGTGTCATGGGTTTCTACCTGCAGGTAAATGGGTGGTGGTGGTGGTGGGGGGGGGGTTAGGTAGAGAGGGGGTTAAATGTGGGGCACAGATGAAACACTGGGATTCAGATTGAGTTTACTGCTCATCCTTTCATGCTCGCTGGCTCCTTATCTTCAACCTTGTGCCTCCTGTATGACCGTAGCGACCCCTGAATGCTCTTAAGCCCACCCACAAGAGGAGAAAAAAAATCGTATCTTTTGTTTTCTTCTGTTAAGGAAGGCACATCCAGAGGAGAAATGACAGGGCTGAAATGAATTGCGATGATTTTCTGTATCTTCAGCCAAAGGTACTGTCTAACATGGTGTTCTGGTCTCTCGTCTCCCACAGCTGTCTCTCTGGCACACCTCTTCTGTGTCTGCTTAATTGGTTAGCCTTACATGAAGAAATACACACATTCACTTAAAATTGACTCTCTTCTGCAGTAACCATTCGCAGCTATGACAGCTTTCACCCTCCCTCTTAACTACCCTCTCACTAGAAAACGAACCACCTTTCTAATGGACTGCTCCACTATAAGCACACCATTCTCTCCTGAATTCTCTGTTGGACACAGTTTACAAGCTGGACACCCTCCCTCCTATATACTGACAGGAAACCTGTACACACACACATACACACACCCCTCTAAAGCTTTGCCTGGTGGTCTCTGATGGTCTTATTTCTGCCCTCTGCCTCCCTGCCAAACTGTGCAGTAAATGCATTTTTGTGTGATTATTTTCTACTTAAAGACAAAGTTACATGCTGAAATTGGTCCATGGTTTTGTTTCCTTTTGCTTTCGGATGGGGAAGAGAAATCTGACTGGGTTTCATGTGACTGTCAAAGATGATATTTTGTAATATGTGTTTTCTTGGTTCAGTTTATTAAAGGAACTCATGTGACTAGATCAACTGTGTGTTTGTTTTATTTTGCATGAGTCACAGATGTCACATGGCCACTAGGTGGCACCATCTCTCTCTCTCTCACACACGCACACACACACACACACACACATACAACATTCCATATAAATCTTGTTTATATGACAGCTATCATAATAAAGCACTTCTGAAGTCCATGTTCGTTTCCTAATGCACAATATTAGAAAATAAGTTCAATTTCATTTGCTCCTTATTCAAGGGTGGGAGGTTGGGGTGTCTTTACGGGAGCTGGCTCAAGGTATTTACAGGTCTAGAGCTCGATCGCCTCTATGGCTGAAGGTAGGTTGAAGTCCACTTGCGTCCACTGGATTTGACTGAACAACCTCAGAAGCGGCAGGTGAGCTGGACGTCACAAGATGCCCTGCTCTTGGGCCGACTGCACACTGTTGACAACAAAAGGACAAGTCATTAAAAGGCTGAATGATAAAAGACAGTGAAATACACTGCACTACTTAATGACTACATTAGCCTATATCAGAGAGAAACATAAAGCCCAACTTACATATGAGAGCGGTGTAGGATGTCCCCTGTGCCATCTTCCGCGCCTTCTGAGTTTAAACTGAGGACGCCGGGCAATAGTCTGGTTCAACAGCACTAGACCAGCTGAGGGTGCTGCTCCGCGCCCTGGGCGGTTGGGAAGGTCACGTTGATCCTCCGAGCTCTCCGACTCTAAGTTGGTGATTCTTTGGGACCTCCGACGTGCGGGGAAATGGTTTAATAATGCGACGGGTGGCTGTACGGCCTGCGTCGAGGATTGTGTCGTCGAAGACTGCGGCTCCTCGGGTGGTACATTAGGGGGTAGAGGAGGAAACCTTGGTGGGGGCATCCAGGTGTAGATTGGTCTCGGAGACATATCCATTTCACTGGAATTACAAAAGATGCCTGGAAATAATGTAGGTATGGTTATCCAATGTTTTGTTAAGAACAGTGACAAAACATAGCCTATAAAAGTTGAGCGGTACATCCGATTACATGAATCTACATTGAAAACCATACCTTATTTTTCCAAGGTGGGAAGTTGACCACACGAGAGACCAGTTGTTGAATATAATCAACCTAATGCCATGTCCAGCCATTTTAATTGTCTTGGCACGAACAACACTTTTGGATGATTGGGGGACAGAGCATGGACCACACCTGATTATTTACCGTAACAAAGACAACAGCTTGATCGCTTAGCAGAGCTGTAGACATATCTTTACTTAGGCATTCGAATTCATGATGGGCTGAATCCCAAAACGGACCCCTGTCTCCTAAAGAAATGCAGATGTCATGATCGTGCACAATTATCACTCTACAAAGGCAATTGTCACAGAATGCAGAAACAGGTAGGCCGAAACTATGTAATTTCCTTCGTATTCATAGAGTAACCATTACACCTACTAGGATATGAACCCGAATCGAGAAGGTGGGAAGCCGTTGGGAAAGCAATACCGAATAGGCAGAATAAACGCGTGCGTGTGACTGTCCACGAGCGTGCGCATGCACAAGTGTGTTTTCTCTCCCCGTGACTATTATACCACAGACTATTGCTACACTTGGCACGCTTACAGACTCCCCCCCTCCTGCCCTACCAGCCAGACACAGGCCCAGCTGAGCCCTCTGGGTGAGAGATCCTTTTAGAGTGGCAGCAGTGGGAGCCTCACCTGCCCTCTTGCAGTGTGTGAATGAGAGTTCAATGTGTGTGTCCATGCATGTGGTCTGTGGATGTGGCAATTGAGTGTGTGTGTGTGTGTGTGTGAGTGTGTGAGTGCCCTTGTCCATGGGGGCTCCACATGATAGTGAATGTACTGTACCCACAGGGAGTTGCCACAGGAGAAGTAGTGGGCATGGCAGCCAAGTCACAGAGACAAGATGAATAAATCAGGGTTGAGGAGAGAGGAGGGGGGGGGGGGCGCACAAGGCTCTGCCATCAATCAGAGTGGGCACCTTATGGAGAGTGCCCGTAAATGTGTCATGCTGCCATTCTGATTCTCATACTCACTGTGGCACAGCCTGACAACCACCCACAATGGGGGTAAGAGCCTCCATTTTGACTTGTCACACCCAACAACAGCTTGTTCTACATGGTCAGTTTAGTTGTTCTGAAAAATGATTATAGAGGGACAGGAGAGTCGACTCAAATGGTTAGGAGGATGGTTAGGTATATGGTCCTGGAAGTCAACGATAGGCCCTGAGGACAAATATTCTGTATGTAGAGTTGGTATTCCAATAGAAACACTTTAGTGAGTTTGTCTGGAGCAACAGTGTCTGTCTGTGTAAACTAATAGGCCTATGCACGTGAGTGTGAATGTGTGTGTGTGCTTGTGTATGTGCCTGTGTGTGTTTGTTGGACCTCCTGTGTGTTTGCCTGTATTCCTGTGTCTGGGCCTCTGTTGACTCCCTGCGCCCTGCTAGGGTTTGATGTTGGGTTTGATGACTGAGGCTCTTTGATCAATGTCTGTGTGTAAACTCAGGGAGGGGAGATGGAGACTCCCGCAGCCCCAGAGCTAAGGCACACAGACACGCACGCACGCACGCACGCACGCACGCACGCACGCAGACACACACACACACACACACACACACACACACACACACACACACACACACACACACACACAAACATGCAGGCAGTGCTGAACAAGTGTTGCATTGAAAGCTCTTAAAAAGTTGCAGCAATAGTTTTGGAAATTAAGCATTCCTTTTCTAATGGCTGAACATTTACAGCAAACCTCCCCTCTCACGGCTAAGATTGTAAACATTGAAAAACATTTTAATTATGAATGCAACTCAGGCTGTGAAAGTCAAGCACAATCTTCAAAGAGACCCCCCCCTGTCTTATCTTGACTTTCTTTGCAACAAAATTTTATGTCAGTCATTCCATTTACGGTTACATCTTTATTTATGTGATATTTCAAAAACGGAATGACTTTATTCCTGCATTGATATATGTTTTACTGCTGCATCTGAGTGCTTTATTGCTGCTATAACATCATCACTATTTCATCTCAGTTTATAGTTTAGCGCCAAAATGGTGGCACACTCTCTTTGCACTGTTATTTCTCACACATGACTGAAACAGTAAGCTGTTCAGAATACCACCATAGAGCATGGTCAATAGGTTGTAAAATATGTTCAATATCCCTCAAGATAGTGACAGAATCAAGTCATTGGCTATCTATTGTCCTATGCTTGAACATGTGCTGTAACAAAATATTGTTGTGTCAAGAATGAGTCTTTGTAATTCCACAGACTCGTTTTTGTTATATTCTATATCTTCTCATTGTCACTATGGAGGCTGATGATAACACTGTTAAAACACTGTACGTCTCAGACTGCATTCTCTGCAAGTCTACAATTCCTCATTGACCTTAGACTTTCATGCAGAAAAGCCACTACCTACTCTGCATAATCCTGCACTTGTGGACGGAACTAACTCTGCCGACTCTGACTCTGACGACTCTTTCTGTTGGCACTGCCTCTTTAAGAAAGCAGGGGCTGCTGGGAAAGCAGTCAGTCTGGGAGGGGGTTTGGGGGAGGTGTGGGGGGGGGCCCTGCAGGACCATTTGCGCTGAAGCTCATTTGCACAGCGACACTTAATTGGCTACAACAATTAATTAATGTGTTGGAAAGTTGGCACAAAAAGTTCATTTAAGAGGGTTTTAATAAGCAATTAGAGGAAAACCAGAGGAGAAAGGGAATTACCAGAGAGGAAAAGAGAAGAGAGGAGAGATTGAGAAGAAAACCTGGCCACAATGAGCAGTGTGAATGTTGATGCATATTGGTGCATCAAACTTTCTACTTATCCTGCCTTATGATCCAAACACATACAGTAGTTTTGTTGACATAATTATTAATGTCCTGTCATTATTATGTCATAACTCCACTCACTGAGATCGTCATTACAATTCTTAAGTAGACTTAAGCCGGTCCTCTGTATTGTGTGTGTTGCCCCCCCCCCCCTCCATCCCCCTAACCGCCTGTCCCAGTGCCCCCGCCCTCCCAACCCCTTGTCCCAGCACCCAGTGTAAAATATCGCATGACTAATGAGTGGAGCAGGTTGGAATCCTGGGGAAGATGTCCTTGGAAGACGAATGCATTTTCAGGAGAATAATTAACTTAATTAACAAATTCACATGCATATTCATCAGCCTATTAATGTCTGCTCCGCGCTGCTTGATGAGCAATGCGGTAATAA
>NC_139663.1:9379802-9382302 GCF_951799395.1 Argentina silus
GTTAATGCAAGGATAATAGTTCATGTAATTTTGGAATTAATATCTTTGTTTTTATAAGTTCTCTGATTTTCACCATGTGGAAGAAGTGAAGGGGTCTGAATACTTTCTGAAGGCACTGTATATACACTACACAACACACACACTTTCACTGTTCAGTTCAATGATGCCCACCCTGCATTTTTGGCCAGTCAATCCCAATTTTGGTTGAATGTGTAATTTCTTGACTTGAGTGTAAGTAATGATGTTGTTTCTGTTCTGGACGTTATGGAGCTGATGAATCCTGTTCTTGGTGGAATGTCTTACACTGAGGTCATGGTCCCAGTTACTGAGGTGATACTGGTCTAATGGTGTTGAATGTGGTTCTTTGTATTCTCTGGGTGTTTCTGAGAGCTCATTGGATTACGTGCAGTTATTGTTGAAAATGAGTCTCTGTCTCGTTCTAATTAAAGTGTGCAAGTAACAGCCAGCACCTTGAGCAGAGCACACACTCATACACACACACACACACACGCACACACACACACACACACACACACACACACACACACACACACACACACACACCCACACACACACACACACACACACACACACACACAGACACACACACACACGCGCACACACACACACACACACACACACACACACACACGCGCACACACACACACACACACACACACACGCGCACACACACACACACACACGACTACTACAGAGCACGGATGAACAGATGTTGAGGAATTTAAGATGCAAACGGGAACTGGGACTCCCCCTCCCTCTCCACCATCTCACACCCTCCTGTCTCACATTCGCACACCCACACACCCACGCACACGCACACGCACCCACGCACGCACGCACCCACGCACGCACCCACCCACGCACGCACCCACGCACGCACGGACGCACACACGCACGCACATACATTAACATACATGCAATACAAAAAACACACAGATACACCCTCTCTCATATAAACACACACTACTACAACCACACACACGCACACACACACACACACACACACACACACACACACACACACACACACACATACATTCTGCCCCATCCCCATCCCCCTTAGGCTGGCCCTGCTCATGGGGGCACCATGTGGCACTCCATTCCCCCTGGCACCATGCTCCGACTGCCAGCTTTGCATTGTCCTCCGTCGACTGGAGAGCAGGCGCCCAAACCATGCCCCTCTATTTGTCTGTCTTTACTCCTCTCTCTGTCTCTCTCGTTCACCCTCTCTCCGTTGTTTACCTTTCCCTTAGTGAGATGGATTGCAGTGGCTTCCTTTTGGTCTCGGAAGTGCAAAAACTTGTGATGAATGTGTGTGTGCGTGCGTGTGTGCGTGCGTGCGTGTGTGTGTGTGTGTGTGTGTGTGTGTGTGTGTGTGTGTGTGTGTGTGTGTGTGTGTGTGCGTGCGTGCGTGTGTGTGTGTGTGTGTGTGTGTGTGTTAGTGTGCCTGGTGGCTTTCAGGAAGTAATGCTCCCATGATAATGACCCAAACTCATTGTTTTCTTTTGTTTTCAACAGGCCTGTTTCAAATGATCAAATTCAACTCAGTATGTCTATGATTATACTTGGGTTAAACAGTCCGAAAATATAAACACTGATCTATTTACAGTGTATCTCTATTGAGAACAAATGTTCATTCAATTCAACCCAGATCTACTATAATGTCTGTTTCTGGTACCTCACCGTTACGTTTCACTGTGGTCTGAGATCCTTCCATTTTTATCCCTGCAGCTGCTCTGCTGACCATGGGCCAAATCTGAACCTCAGACGTGAGTTTTTTCCATGAAAAATGATGAATTACGATTAAGAATGTTTATGATTTCCACAAACAGGTTTTCTTTTTCTTCGGTATCTCAAGTTAGGACTCAGTCCATGGTCTGAAGGGACTAGAGAGAGTGAGAGAGAGCTACAAAAAGCTAGAACATATTGTATATATTATTACAGCAAATAGAGAATGTATATAGAGTATACCTTCCAGACATAGCAGTGAGTAGTCTCAAAGTGTTTGGTTCTTCAGCGTTCCCCTCTCCCATCCCGGAGAGCACAGGAGCGGTTCCGTCCCACCATCACAGCTGCTCTGAGCACAGAGGATCCATAGGGCTCTGGGTAGCGTTAGCCCTCTGTGTCTGGGTGAGACTTAGCCAGCTTTACTGCTCGCCTCGCCTCGTAATCTCTAAATCTGGTCATGCCGAGGAGAAGGCCTTTGGGGAGATGGTGGTTTGTCAATCCTCGTCTCCACATCAAGCACTTATGCTTAACTTATACACCTTTGGGGAGCCACGGTGACAAAGTGGAAGGTGTGTGTGTGTGTGCTCGCATGTGTGCGTACGTGTGCTTGCATGCGTGTGTGGAATAGGAAGAGCAAGAGTGTGAGAGGGAATGAAATGGCCTCCTTTATATCTACATCTCAAGACAACAAGAGTAATAACATGGTAATACATGGTTAGTATGCTGTTTGAGAGGGTTATAACATGGTAAT
>NC_139663.1:9387302-9437302 GCF_951799395.1 Argentina silus
CCTGCACCACCGCCTGACTCTTCCAAAACACACTTAGGCCTAAACTTTTCGAGATTTTTGCTGATGAGGCCAAAAATCTCTTCTCAAATGTATACTTACTTTTATTTAGCCTATTACCACGTTTCCCCTCTACTCTCTGTTCACAATTCGTTTTCTAATTCGGTCTGTCATGACAATCTTTCATGTTTTTGTTTGTATTCTATTTTCCAAGAGAACACACACACACACACACACACACACACACACACACACACACACACACACACACACTCTCTGAATGAAACAATTGAGAGAATGACGTAAAAGGTGTTCCAGGCCCAGTTGAAATATGCTTTAATGCATTGAGAACATTAACAAGAAAATATGAAATACTGTAGCAGACAGTATGTGTGAACGCCGAGTGTATTTAGATACAAGCAAGATTTGGAAAATGAATGTGAATTACATGCAGGCGCATATCACAAATCCTTATTCCCTGAAACATCTCCAGACAACTCCAGAAACGTCCTTTCAAAATTCCCTTTTTAAATAAGGTGTGGAAGGCCTGGGCTATATCATTGTCAGATGTCAATTTTTATATGTTTATATTTATATGTTTTAGCACTATAGAACTATAGCTCGATTCGATTTATTTGTTTAAAATAAAATTCCAGCATTTGCAGCAGCCAACACACCCGTTAAAACTATTTGCACCGACGGGGAAAAGGCTACGTTGAAATTGATTAATACAAATACATCAAAAACAATCTAAATGTAAATCTAACCTACTGCAAAATAAATGAGTCCCAGAATTAAAGATGCTAAGTATTTAAAATGATTCACTCTTTATCTATATCATATGTTGTATTGGCTGTATAGAAGGTTGATGCCGGTCATTCACCACACGACTCCCTCTCCCTCTCTTTGCGTCTTTGCTCCCTCTCTTTGCGTCGGAGTGTCCTCAGCTAATAGCACCCTGGACATTTTGCGGAACATATGGGTCTCGGGGCAGCGCTCCAAACCCAGTCGGGGTGGCAACGGCTCATCCGGGCACGAGGGACGTGTGAGGGCAACTGCTGCCCCTCGCATTGTTTGCGCCCAGAAGGCTCGCCTCAGAATCACAAGTGTGTGTGTGTGTGTGTGTGTGTGTGTGTGTGTGTGTGTGTGTGTGTGTGTGTGTGTGTGTGTGTGTGTGTGTGTGTGTGTGTGTGTTCTGCGTGATGTCTACTGTACTAATAAGCATATTACAAATTAATTTGATTACATTTCCACGTTTATCATTGCACTGTAAGCTTTGTGACCTCGAGATCAAGAGTGTCCGAAATCTGTGATCTAATTCAGGGGGCTGTGTGAATAAGGCGTTTTTGATTCCAAATAAAAAAAAAAATATATATATATATATATATAATAATATATATAATCTCAGCACACTAGACATGCTCCATGAAATCAAAATGGCCTAGGCCTATTTAACCTGAAATGGAAAAGTTCTGTAGAAAAATAATGCTCTATAGGCATATAGTTTTACTGCTAAATCAGTTTTTTTTATATAATGTGTTTATTTATTGGCGTGAGAACAAATTGATGGGATAGTGTAATCACTGAAATCACCATCTCCTTGATCTTCAACCATTATGCTCTTCACCCTACTTCAACTTAACTTAACCGCTTAAAATGATGTAATGCTAAACATTCTAGAATGGATGAATGACTCTTTTACGATTATGTGACGGAGCAATGTTTTGAAAATAACGCTATAGCCTGACTTGCGCATTTGCTCCAAGTTATATGAACGATAGTTATATTTTATAGGCCTACATAGGTCAAATCTTCCTTCTCCTTGCCACGCATTGCTGTATGTGATTAATTTGAACAGTTTACTGCGATATGTGGTACATGTGGTAGCCTACAGGTTAGAGAGGGCAAAATAGTCAAAAGAGATTGGTTAAACTGAAAATATGTGTGTTAAAAGTGTTAGAGAGCCAGGCGGGGACAATAGTCTCACTAAATCAGACTCGCCATTTAAATGATATTCTGTGATCCGAGATCAGGCAGACAGTATTGCAATATGGGTTATCCAATTTAGGACACATTTCTGACACAAATGGCCTAGAAACAGTGCGGTAGATTTATGGGGTTTTCTATGTCTTATTGTGATATTCTCAATCGTAATGTGTTATTTGGCCATTCACTTTTGCTGGACTAGGCTATATTGTTGTGCGGCATCCAATCAACCCGCAAAACGTTGATACTGTTGGGCATAGGCCTAGTCAATTTAGGCTCTACAGTCGGCCTACATTAAAAATCGGATTAAGACAGTCTAGGTCTACAACAACTCAACAACACACTAGTAAGCCCTAATTAGAGCCTAGCTTTGTTTTAACATCCAGGTATATTGTTTGTCATTGTGATATCTATCTCTCTCTCTCTCTCTCTCTCTCTCTCTCTCTCTCTCTCTCTTGGATGGTAGGTTTGGACTTGAAAAACTATATTCCGATAAAATAAAATAAAAGAGCCAGGGAAAGGTAATAATAACGGTTACTTGATTTAGGTTATAGAGCTTTGACTTTATTGGGGTTATCACACAATTAAAGCAAGTTATGAACATCTCCCGTTTAGTCTCACTTTTTTGCCATAGCATAAGCATGGAGAGGGTTCAGGGTGTGACTAGCTATGCTCTGACTATTGTGTTTTACCCCTGCCTCCATTCACAGTCACTGACTACAATGTGCTTCTTGGTTTGAGCTTAAGATTGTCATTTATAGAGGGCACCTGTTGCTATGTATATGATGGTAATGGTATTTTCCTTTTTCAATGGCATTTTGAATTGTGGCGTTGTCATCAGTTCATGACACTTGCTGTGTTAGGCCATTATTTTAGAGTCACTGACAATAGTGCGTGGGCAGGGCTTGTCAATTATCCTCTGTGTTTAATTTGTGTTTCAAAAACCAATGCTTGAAGGCTATATACCGCCCACTTGTATCCCCCCGGTGCATGGTGACCCTGTCTGTTTGATTCCGGTTTACCTTTGAAGCCAAGAACATCCTGGCGTGTACTCAAAGGGACAAGAGCGCGTATGGCTATATGCGAAGGCGAAGAAGATGACTGTAAAATCAAGAAGTTGGTTGTCATGGCAGACATGATATACAGTTGTTTAAACTATTAATTCATCTGAAGGTCCTAAAAACCCCGAAAGCCTCAGACAGGTAATTTGATAACTCCTACACATTTTCGACAGGCATGCCGAAACGTAGGCCTTGTCACAGGCTGTCCAGACATGGTTCTGCGGTTGTCCTCATTAGTTCATTTCAGGGGCTTTTTAGTGATACATTTGTCTTTTATTTTTGCTCGGCAAAGAAAGAGTAGCCTATATAAATACCGTAATCAACAAGCCTTTAAGCAATAGCTATATGTTTTGCATGCCACAACATTAACACTATTAACACCATATTGAGCTCAACTCCGCTGGTTTCGAATTATGCTTTCATAAATCCGCTCTACATTCAATGGTGGTGTAGAAAATCAGATACGCTATAGCTATGCTATGCATGCGGCCCAGAGACCTGCATGCCCACACCTTTAGGCGCGCGGACAGGACCTCTCGAGTCACATGTCAAGCGCTGGTTGCTAATAGAATTCTGAGATGTTTCAAATCCATTTCGATCTTATATAACACAATAATGCCTTTATCGTAAGAGCAAGGGATTGCAAACTAAACCCACTATTGAATAAGTGTAGGTATCTGCAGACTGCAAACTGTAGCATGACGCACAAATGTAATAGGCAAAGGCAGAGTGGGCAAAGGTAGTTCTTAATAAACATAATATCGAAACAAGTAGTGTGGATAGCAGCAATATAGGCATAGAAAGTCGTTTAGGCATGGCTTTATCAAACCTCATGCAGTACAAACTCAAAGAGTTATGAGTTGTAAACATTAATGGCATGTAAACAACAATAATTTATAGAAACTGGACAGATTGGTGGTGAGATTCAAATCAATTGCACAATCTAATTCAATGTGATTTTATTTAACGACACAATTGTTTGAATAGGCCTACACAGTTTTAACTTGAACTTTTCATAAAAAATGCTCAGCAACACATTGATGACTCAGGGCCCCTTTTATTTAACGAATTTCGAATATATACACTTATTTGAAACAAACGAATGCAGTAAATAATGTATGTATAATACACATAATCCTAATCATAATTATTATTACAAATAATTATTAAATTATATGTTTTGGTTATTATTATTATTATTATTACTACTACTACTAATAATAATAATGATAATTATGATAATAATGATAACAAAGGTGCCATCATTCAAACTTATCTACCAACCAAAATGTAGGTGTGGGTAGTTTCGCACTTGCGAAATTATACAGTGAGCAGACGAATAGCCAGGACAACAAGCTATTTCAGTGCAATACATGAAACTATCTCGATTGATAGAGTATGTAACATTGAAAGGTTGTTCAGAATACCATAGGGATTTATGTTCGTTCCAATTCATAGGCCTAGGGCCTACTATGAATCCGACTCTCCGTTCGATATCCGAATAATTTTAAGATGTAAAGTTACATTATTTTTTTTATTATTGTTTTTTACTCAACATTTTATAGCAATATTGTCATAACTCATCTGAAATTTAAAAAATGTGCAAATGTACAAACCCATTCAGTCAAAGATCATGATATTGATTGACGATTTATGAAATCGTTTCGAAAAACTTTTCCAACTGATTTCGTTTGCTTTCGTTCAGAATTCGCGTGTCACTCACGCAGGTGTGTGTGTGTGTGTGTGTGTGTGTGTGTGTGTGTGTGTGTGTGTGTGTGTGTGTGTGTGTGTGTGTGTGCGTGCGTGCGCGTGTGTGAGTGTGTGTGTGTGTGTGTGTGTGTGTGTGTGTGTGTGTGTGCGTGCGTGCGTGCGTGCGTGCGTGTGTGTGTGTGTGTGCCAAGTCCGAATGTAGGAGTCATAATGCGATGATACGAGATTGTTTTGAAAGAATATGGTGATAGATATAACCTGTTGACCCTTAGGTTATGCGTGTCTTGCATTGCATAGATGTAAAATATTGTCAATTCTCACTTACCATTTCTTAATCACCATTTCCAAATAACATACATTAAATAATGTGTAAGCAGTTTTACAGTATGTTTTATAAACGTCTGATTGCATTTAAACCTCTTTATTTTTCTGTTTCTTTCTACCTGATTCAATTTAAGAATCCATGTGTCAATCACCGTCAAATCTGTACACTTTTCATCTCAAATGCAACATTTTGAAAGCACCAGTACATCATCAAAGAATATGTGTAATCAAATTAAACAAAAGGAAAGCAAAAAAAATATTCTTGAAAAACGTTTCCCCATACACAATTGGTGTCTTGTGCCTTAGTCCTTGGGACGAGAAAGTTTGTTTTTCCTTCTTTTTTTGTGAGGAGGGGGGGGCGAAAAGGTGGTCTAGCAGAGAGGTGGGTTACACTCGTTGATTGTTGATTGCAAGAGGACTCACAGGGCGATGGTTCTGCCGTTTAGTTGTGAAAAAAAGCATTCATTTCATCATACACGGGAGCCCGTTCATGGTGTAAGTGCATGTCGTGGTAAGGCAGAGCATTTTCAGAGTGGATGCCGCCCCGCACCCCTGAAGAACCGTACACCAGGTTGTGGGCAGTAGTGGGGCGAGAGCCAGGCAGGCTGGAGTAATGCATAGAGTAGTGATAGCCTTTTTCGGCGTCTGGCGACGTAGAGTCTTGGTGCTTTACAGAAAAGTTGCCATTGACGCACACTGGCGGACTGAGCGGTCCCTCATACTCCGGGCTGTTGTATTCTGGCGATCCACTCCCACCGTACAGCGAGTCGTAGGCTGAGCAGTACCCGTGTGTCCTAACGGGGTGTGAGTTCGAGCCAGACTGACACTGCGGACTGGACAGACGCGAGCACTGGTACGGGTAGGAATGCATGGCGAAAGAGTTGGACCCGTTGTAGCGTCCCCCCTCCTGACACTGCTCCGTTAAGAAGTTTCGGGAGTTGATCTGTAGACACCCCGCTACTAGGTTGGTTGTGGGTTGGGAGAGTCCTTTGCACAGCGTCTGCACGTAGGACACAACGTCAGGTCTTTTACCCGAGCGCAGGATCTCAGACAGGGCCCAGATGTAGTTCTTGGCCAACCGGAGAGTCTCAATTTTTGAGAGCTTTTGTGTTTTGGAATAACAGGGTACCACTTTACGCAGATTGTCGAGCGCAGAGTTCAGGTCGTGCATGCGCGTTCTTTCCCGTGCGTTAGCCTTTTGACGACGCACCTTGGAGCGTTCGATACGCGCCGGAGTCATTTTACGCTTCTTGGGCCCCCGTTTTTTAGGCATATCACCCTCTGTATCGTCCTCTCCATCGTCGTCATCCACATCATCATCATCATCATCCTCGTCTTCGCCGGCGATTTCGGACTGTGTCCGACTGACTCTCAGGTCGGGGTCATTCAAATCGCCGAGGCGGCAATGATCCTGGTCATCATCTTTGTTCTTCGAGTCCTCGCTCTCACTGTCATCTGCCCAGCCCGAATATTTTTGCCCATCGGAAAGCAGTGAAGGGTCGCTAAACAGCCCTGTCAACATTGCAGCACTAAAGGAAAGAAAGGAGAGTTGAATGAGGACATTTGAAGGGCATACAATATAGGCACAGTTTGATTGTACACAAAACCTTAAAAGGTCACGAATAAGACGAACATTATTACTACATTTTAAAATTGAAAACAGCCTGCCATCGGAAGCATTTCAGTGAACACCCGCGTCTACAGCCAGACGGGTCCCCCTCTTTAATTCCCTGCTGTCGTCGGCCTGCTCTCTCGCGCCCTCGCGCAGCGGGTCTCAGCGGCACAGGCCACATACAAATCCCGTGGGGCTCGCAGTGAAGCGACGTGCCCCCTCTTTCACTCCCCCCGACGCCTCCACACTCCTGGCTACATTCCAGCACTATTCCACCGCACCTCTCCAAAAAGCATTAAAAGGTTTATTTTTTATTTTTAAATAAGTATATTTCTTGCCAATTTAATGCGCTTGCTCTGATGTTGATAAACTGCATTCATGGTATCATATGGATAGCCTATTAGAAAAAATATTTATTTTATGAAACTTGCTATTTGCATTGCGTCTGCCACACCTGGGAAGGCCCACTGGTCTTGTCTGCAAGCTCAGTCCTTGCACTGAAGGACACATCCTTCAACGTCAGATGATCTTATCCATAGTATCAATTTGTAGATATGTAGTCTAAATTGCTAATAGTAATAATAATAATAATAATAATAATAATAATAATAATAATAATAATAATAATAGTAATAATAATACTAATGATAGGCATATAATAATACAAATATGATTATAGCACTGTTTAATTTGTCTCTACACGCTCTTAGGGCTATTCGTGTTTTAGAAAGTACATAGCTTAGTAATTCAATGTAAGACAAGACCAAGTCAATAATTTCTTAGAAAATTCCCATATCGAAAATTAGGCCTACCTGTTTGAGACAAGCCTTGAAAATATTCTCAATACCTCCAAGAGCAAAGATAGTCTTGGTGAAAACAATAAATAAATGATAGATAGAAAGATTTGAGAAATTCTAAACAATTAAATATAGTCATCACCATGTTCCCCTTAGAACTGGAACTGGAGAACTGTGTCAACGTAATGTAGGCTTTATGGACCTACAGTAGGCTACGGTAATTATCTCGGGGGGGTGCCAGAGGCAAAATCTAGTTTTTACATTACAGGCTCAAGAGATTTGCTCAATTAAAAAAACAAAAAAAACAACACCGTTTAATTAACAGACCATGTAACTTACAAAAAAATCTATTTCACATAATTCAGTATGCAAGGCTGCACGATTTCAAACCACTTTTACTTAGTGGTAAGTATTTACAGATGGAACAACCTTGTATCCTTTTATCCCTCGTTAAATATATATACATATATTTAGGCCTATACAAACGCATTTGATAAACAGAAATATTTTATTTCGCAAAATTGCATTAAGGCCTCGTTTAGCTTGATCTGAGTATGTTTTCGGGATAAGGTTGTGTTGTTGGAGGATAATTGTTGGAGATAAAACTACACAAACACAAATAAATCATTTCCCCATTACTGTAAAATCGTCTGTCTTCACACGCCAATGACGTCCCACCCACCCTTTCATTTTCTCCATGGTGAACACACAGATAAAATCATCGATAAATCTTCCACCTAAAGCCTACGACACGAGACGCGTGGGTAATTAGTTGTAAGGATAAAGCTGCCTTACAATCTCTAGGCTTTTTTTGCTGCAACGTCTAAACACACTGGCTTGTATTTCTATCCTCTTAATCAAATTATTATCCGATACCATCTGTTACAGGAATATAATTCTATCGGCTAGGTGCCGTCATATCAGCTGTATAGAGGTTGTCTTTGTTGATAGCCGTTTTCAGAGCCAAATAAACATCGGATATTAGATTGTATGCGCGTGTTAAGAAACATATTGCGGGTCCAACGTGTTAAAAGTTGAAGGACGAACAATTCCAGCGTGACAAAGAGCCAACGGTACACCTTCCAAATCTGACCGTCGTATAGCTGCGTAAATTCTCATTAGGCAGACGTTTACAGGAGGCAAAACATGCAGAAAAACGCTCACGAATCAGACTTGCATTATTCATTTCTATTTATTAAATTAATTAGCCTACTTCCCACATTGTGACGGTCACTCGTCGATTTGTTTACATTCCAACTTACCTCCGCGGGAGCTCTTGAAGGAGTGGAAAGTGCGTGAGTTCAGATCATCTTCAGGGACCACAAGCAAATCAAATGCTCCTATAGGTGCGGCAGGCTGCTTTCGGTGTGCTATCCGCGCGCGCGCTCAGAGACAGTGTGGCATCGCTACCAGGCAGGGTTACATACCAGCTATGATGCCAGGCCATATGGTTGGCACGTCACTGGCAAGAGCCATCACATGAGGGCCGGTGATTGACATGCGCCCGCATTCGGAGAGATTGCCTTCCCGAGGGAAGAGGGGCCCGCCATCTGTCACTGCGCTCGCGCTCACACAGCCAGAAAAAGAGAGAAACTGAGACGGAGGCAATAGAAGGAAAGAGAGGAAAAAGAAAATGGTGGAACATTAGTGATTACTGTTGACCTACGTTTAAATATGTTTCGTATTTGCCTGCATTTAACTTTCAACGAAAACAGTAGCCTGTAAGCTCGAGGCGTCTAGACATGGGTGTTCAGGCAGTGGGGGTACATTTACAAAGACCTGGAGACAGAAGGTGATATTGTTTATTTATTTACCTAATTGTATAGAATTATACTGAGATGTATTTAGGGGAGCAACAATCAAAACCAATTGCAATGGTCGCTGACTCTACGGGCAGAATGATATACACCCCCAATTTAGATCGACGAATATATAGGTATTGCCGATATTGACTGTTTGGTGCTGTTTAGTTGACTGATTGTTATGAGATGAGAGCGGAGATCTGTAGTTTGTACCGGTCTGAGGGAAGACGAGGTTGCTCGAGCGCTGGTGTTTTCAGAGCGCGACGCTAAGGGGCGCCTGCGGGGGCGAGCGCCAGTTCTGCCTGCACAGCGAACGCGAGGGGACCCAGGTGTGCGGCCCCACCAGGGACGGGATGAAAAGGCGGGGGTCGTTATGCGGAGGGGGCCGAACGGGCGGGTTGAGCTGGCAGCGGTGCCAGAGTCTGGGATGAGCTTTGGCACCGTCAGTGGTTGACTCTCCAAATTCCTGTTTACCTTTCCCATCGTTGTTATGTCAGCATCACTGAATTCTCTCCATTCCAGCTCCAATATTTCACCATTTAGCTGGCATTAGTGAAGTTAATCTGAAAAACGAGCTCTGTGACCACCATGTCCAAGTTGGCTGTAGTATATATGCCAGCTAGACCAGGCAGAGGGGAAGGGACAACAAGACCAAATAATAACTCATTGGGGCATGTCCTTGAGGCAGGTTCACTCCCCCCCCCCCCACCCTCAATCCCCCAATCCCCCTGATGTCACAGTCAGACATCCAGTGGGGGTAGGGGGCAGGGTCACCAATGGGATCACCAGTAGTGTGGTAGCAGCTGTGGCGGAGGAGGATGAAGAGGGGTGGGGATGGGGGGGGGGGGGGGGGGTGGGTGATGCTGCACATTTGATAATGTGTCCCGTCCATTCCCTGTTGGGTTGAGAGGATGGTACCCTGGCACCACCCCAAACTAGGGTAGGGGATGGTGGGGCATCAGGCTCCTCTGCCTGCCAAGGCTGTGCCCTACCTCAGCTGCCCTGGGGAAGCGGGAGGCGGGTATAGAGGTTTGTGCTCATCAGGGGCTGGTGCTTTCAACAAGTCCCAACTATCCTTCAGGTCACCTTGCCAGAATAAATGGCAAATGTCAACAGCACCGCGTTAGCCAATGAAATGCTCAAGGAGAGATCAAACATGATGGCCTTGAGCTGGTGTTAGAATACTGGGTAAGACTCCAGCGTATGCAGAATGAATAGCTCATCTAGTGTTTGTCTGAATGTGTTGATTTCTTCTTCTTTTTTTTTAATGAAATCTGCCACCCTTGTCTGTGGAATACAGACGATCACCAAAAGATACTCTGACAGCCTAGTGGTTTGTTGCCCATAGAGGTGTCCATAGCTCTCATTAGCAACGGCACATCCAATGACTACTCTCTCCTGCTGGGGTGTGCCAAAGTCATTTTCACCTCTCTCTCTCTGCTACGTCTCTGAAGTGATGACCTGAACTTCACTTGTCTTTGTGTAAGACTACAAACTTTCTCCTCCAGACATTTAAACAGAAACACGCACGCACGCACGCACGCACGCACGCACGCACGCACGCACGCACGCACGCACGCACGCACGCACGCACGCACGCACACACACACTCAGGCAGGCACGCACACACATACACACCCCCCCTCCCACCCCCACTAGACTCCCAGACCCCATCTGCACTCTCCTCTCTCCAGCCTCCTAATTGCATATGCACAAATGCAAATGCCTATTAATTAATTACTTGACTAATTAGTGCAGTGGTATTTTAGAGCAATAAATCAAGTGGAGATGGGGCCCAGGATGGAGGGGCAAGAGGACGGCTGTGTGCAGCATCAACAATGAACACACACCAGGGGGAGTGCTGCTAGCTCCTGTGTGTGTGTGTGTGTGTGCTCTTAAGAGGATGTGTGCACTGGAGCTTCTTAAGGATCGATAAAAGGCTGAAGATGTGGAAAAGGGAGGTTAAGGTGAGTTTGTGTGTTAGAGTGAGACAGGGAGATGATGACATGTAGGATATGTACTGATATATAATCTGATATATAATAATAATATAAATTTTTTCATAAGACATTATCATGACTTCTATATTCTAACCCTGTGTTGTCATGGCATGTGGCCAAACCTGTCCACATACTATGGCTATTTGTCATTGCTTGACATATAAACTACCCCTGCTCAATGCAGTTAAGATTTCTAGAATTAGTACAATAATGAATATGACTTGTTTATGTACAGTATTAGGGCTGTTGCTAATATGATAATATCAGTATCAGGAGTTGGAAGGCATAGCTTACCACGCTGGCAGGTCTCTGTTTGTGGTTTTGTAGGTGTGCCAGGACCCCATCATAGGTGCCCATGGAGATCTCCGGTCTGAAATATTCATCCCTGTGTGCTCACCAAGACAGTGCGGTCCTAATTGCAGCATAAGACAGCTCCACCTCTCTGTGCTGGCTCCAATGGCTGCAAGCCACATCTGGAACCAGGATGATTGTGTCTGTGTGTGTGTGTGTGCGTGTGTGTGTGTGTGTGTGAGTGTGTCTGTGTGCGTGTGCGTGCGTGTGTGTGTGTGTGCGTGTGTGTGTGTGTGTGTGTGCGTGTGTGTGCGCCCTCGCTTGTTTGTGTTTAGAGGGTGAGAGAGCCACGCTGACGGTAGGTGTGCTTAGAATTTGTGTCACTCACTCACACACATTCACACATTATTCACAGGCTGGCTCATGCAATCAACCGCTCGTTAAGTCCATTCACCTTAATAAAACTCTGCCTCCATCTGCTCTGTGCTTATGGGTCCCATCATCTTGCGCCTTCCTTGTGTTTTGCTCTCTGTCTGTGTAGACTGTATGAATCAGTTGAAGCTGATTGTCTGTCTATGTCTGCAAGATGCAACTCTGTTTGTGTGTGTGTCGGTCTTTAGGGTGTGTGTGTGTGTGTGTGTGTGTGTGTGTGTGTGTGTGTGTGTGTGTGTGTGTGGCTCAGTTTTTTTTTTTTTATCAGTTCCTGTGCCAACCCACCCCATGCCCGGCCAAGCTGAACCATCTTGTGGGATTTTTGGCTTTTAATTATAGTAACGGAGGATTAATTATGGCACTGGAAACAAGGGGCTTTGCATTATTGATGCTATGAGTGAGGGGCTAGAGGGTGCTAATTAAATCACTGCCCCACAGCCACCTCCTCCGCTGCCTCCACCAAGTCCTCCACCTGCTACGCCTCCTTCCACACACACACACACACACACACACACACACACACACACACACACACACACACACACACACACACACACACACACACACACCTCTGTTGATGCTGCTTCCGTCTCTCATTCACCTTCCTCTTCATCCTCTCTCACTATGCTTCTGTTTGTGTTCTACAGGTCCTCTCTCTGTAATACCTCTTCCCATCCACACATGATACACCGCCTTCACCTCCTCCTGAACCTCCTCTGCTTTCTCCTCTTCCTCCTACACTTCCTCTGCACTTCCCTCTGCACTTCCCTCATGAGACCTAGATCCCCTGTACCCCCCATGCACGCACGCTTCCTAGTCTGCTTGATCAACACGGTTCATCTACCATGCATCTATTGTCGCCACAAGACAAATTAACTCAGTTTGCGGCATTCATGACCAAATATGATGCAAGAGCGACATCTATAGGATTGTAAGCGGCACTGCATGACATGTGGAGCACATTACTAAATCAAAGCTGCCCATTTTAACCAATCGATGTTACCCATTTTAACCAGTAGATGGTGCACTTTCAATACAAAACAGGGCAGTTGTCTGTTAATTTGTTATTGACGTGTTAAACTCGTTCAGAATTTGTGTTTGTGTGATTTAATAGTTATAGTAATAGAATATTTGGTTGCTTTAGAAGTTGACGTGGCAAACAGTGTTCGTCATGCTACTCAGGTACTGCAGTATAGAGGCCCAGCTCCATGTGAACATGTGACTGCTCTGTGATTGCATTGTTCAGGTTTACTCCTCCCTCTCTCTTTTCCATTCTGTCATGAATCTTATTGCTTTGGCCCCTTTTCCTAGATTCTCTCTGTGTGTCCCCATTCTGCCTTTTTATCATTCCCTCCTCCTTCTCGCCCCCCCCCCCCTCCTTCCCTCCCTCCCCCCCCCCCCCCCCCCCCCCCCTCTCTCTCTCTCTCTCCCTCTCTCTCAGGGATTATGCCTTCATTCCGTGATTGTGTGGCTGTTTTCCTAACACATTCCAGATGGATATTGGTTGATGCCATTGATGTTGATTGCATCGATGCATCTGACATTGTGATGATAACAATCTTTATGGTAGAGGTAATCCCATCCCATCTCTCTCTCTCTCTCTCTCTCTCTCTCTCTCTCTCTCTCTCCCTCTCTCTCTCTCTCTCACTCTCTCTCTCTCTTTCTCTCTCCCTCTACCTCTCTTTCTCTCTATCTCTTTGAATGGTTCAGATGGGTCAGATTCACTACTTACTACTTTTATGTGTTTGTGTGTGAGTGTTTATCTGTTTGTTTGTGGTCCCCCCTGAAATAACAGAGACAGGCCACTAGATGGTGCCCAGATGATGCCCTCTCACCTACACAGACCACAGCTCTGTCTAAGGGCTAAGGCCAGAGATACCAAGAGTGAGGTTGAAGTTGAACCTGTATATTGACTACTCTTACCCTACAACCACTTGATGAGGTGAATGAATCTTTGTACTGTGGTGTACACATGGTTAGTGTGTTGTAGCCCTGGTCGCTGTGATTAAGGTCCCCAGGTGGACAGGGAGGAGCGATGTGTGGACTGATAAGCACTGCCCCTCTCTGGCCCACACCAAATTATGAGAACACCTGCTGCGGTGAGACAAAGCCTCTCTATGATCCTGATAAATGAAATGTTTCACCTTTTAGTTTAATTTCTGACCCTCAAATCCCAGATGCTTCAACTTATTATCAATAGAACACCTGGCACCTGTGGGTCGGGACAGAGGGAGTGGGTGTGGATTTTAAGGGAGTAGGTGTGGATTTAAATGTCAACGTTTCCACAGTTTTTAACTCAACTTGGAATGGTTTTTAAGGTTCACCACAGGACCAGTTCTCTAACCTTTGTACCACTGGTGATCAAGAGCAGGGCTGAAGTGTTCCTGAACATGAACTTGTTCCTAGTTCTCTGGGCCTTAATGTCTCTGTGGGGCACATACTGACTCTTGGGAGGCAGTGTTGTCAACCCCTGCCCTATTGGCTGTCACATGGAGAGTGATGCCCCATTTAGGAGAGGTTAGGGTTACATACTTTTCCCAGTATGTCACAGGAGCTGTGTGTGTGTGTGTGTGTGTGTGTGTGTGTGTGTGTGTGTGTGTGTGTGTGTGTGTGTGTGTGTGTGTGTGTGTGTGTGTGTGTGCGTGCGTGCGTGCGTGCGTGTGTGTGTGTGTGTGAATCTGAGGGTGATAATACTGATACACAGAGAGAACTGAATTGCATTTGTTACTGCGAGGGGGATGAATAGAGATAATGGTATGTTGTACTTTCTGTTGCAGGAAGAATTCTTTATGCTCCTGTCAGCAGTGTCAGCCATAAAGGCCTGTGTGTGTGTGTGTGTGTGTGTGTGTGTGTGTGTGTGTGTGTGTGTGTGTGTGTGTGTGTGTGTGTGTGTGTGTGTGTGTGTGTGTTTTGTACAGCATGTTCCTCCCCTAATTGTGCCAAGAAAGAGAAATGGTGGTAAAAGGCACTGAGCTAAATTGTGTATTCACCTCTCTATTCCTCATTGCACTGAATTCTCTCTCCATTGTGGTTCCCTGACTGTTTCCTGGAACTCGTCTCTCATTTGTTCTTCCCTGTCCTCACCTGTGCTCTTCCCCCTGTGCCTCAGCCCTTCCATGGTGAACAGCCCCCTGGGCACTCTGCTGTACCTCTATTGCAGGGGGGTGTGTTCAAAGCTGGCAGAGAAAGCTAGTGAAGCCAAACCCTCTAAAGCCCACTGATGAACTCCCAATCTGTCCGCCCACATGGAAAGAGCGAATGAATACCGCTCTGGCAGCGTTCCTCCTGCTCCTACCGGCGGGATAAACACACTCCCCCAGTTTAATGTGTTTCTGGTCCCCATGGGCTGGTGGATAGTGAGACCCTTGTTGACCCTCCGCCTTCAAACCGCTCCAGCCACCCTCCTCCTCCTCTCCCACCACTACTCTACCTCATCCCCACCCAGCCAAAGCTCTACCCTGACCAGGGGCCAAATCCACCCAGCGCCACTCTGCACTCCTCAAATCCCTCCGCTTCGAGTGAAATAGCAGCATGGCCCCACACATAGCACATGGACTGCCCTCCCCACCCCCCACCCCCCACCCACAGACCCCTTATCTCACCACCCTCTCTGTCTCCTCTCTACCAATGGAGGCAGGCGGAGGTAGAAATCGGATTGTAATGCATGGAAGGAGGAACGGTCTCAAACACGTGTGTTGTCCTCCCGTCCGTCCTCTCTCTACTCCCTCTGTTTGTACCCCTGTCTTTATATCCTCCTGCATTATGTGTTCCCCCACCTCTCTCTCTCTCTCTCTCTCTCCCTCTCCCTCCTTCTCTCCTCTCTGACCAGAGGGCAGCTGTTTGTGTTTATGTAACCTCATACCAGTTCTCCGGGTTCTGTAGTCTGCCTCGTCTTGTTGTTGCTGCTTCACCTAATCCTAACCCTCTCATTGACCTGCTCCCACACTGACTCATATAGTCAAGACTTTCCTGTCTCCTGTCGCCTGTCGCCTGTCGCCTGTCGCCTGTCTCCTGTCTCTGTCTCTGTCTTTATCTCTGTCTCTCTCTTGTGTTCATGCTGGTGGTATGTGACACGTTTTGTGTTTAATACCATCCCAGTCATGGTTTCATAACGCTCTGCAACTCAACGGGAATGAGACTGTGAACATTTTCCATGGAGGACATTTATATTGGAACTCATTAATGTGTCTGTTCCCTGGGGCCCCATCAGACATGCATAGCACCACTGCCCAATCAATCTATCCATCTGCCCGATGCCCAATCATAGCATGCATCCTATCCGCTCCATTTGTCACTTTGCATATATAAATGTACTTTTTGCTGCGCTCTGCCAATATGTTTTTATTGCTTGCTTATATTTCCCCCCTCCATTCTCTATCCACCTCTCTGTATTTCCCTCCCTATTTGTCCCCCCTTGCTCTCTCTCTCTCTCTCTCTCTCACTCCTCCCTCTCATTCACAAATAGAGGCCAAAAGAGGCTCAACTGATGGGATGAGATTATCTTTTTTTTCTGATTACAAATCAACCTCAGATAAAAACATTGCCCCCCCCCCCCCCCCCACCCACTCCTTCCTTCCATCCCTTCCCTCCTCCCTCTCTCCTCCCCTCACTCTGGCTCTCTCCGCCCCCTCTATGCCTCTGTCCCTCCCCTCTCTCTCTCCCTGCCAGATCTAAGGACGTGTCTCATTCACTCTTGCTGCACAGGTTGTGAACGAGGGAAAGAGAGGGAGGAGAGAAGAGAGAGAGGGAGATAAACACGGTCAAACAGGAGTGAGTGTGAGACAGAGAGAGAGAGAGAGAGAGAGAGAGAGAAAGGAAGGAACTGGAGAGTTAGTGGAGAGGAGAAATATCTGCCAGAGAGGGAAAGAGGAAAGGTACAAAGATAAACAAAGTGAACATTGAGAGAGAATCTGTTCATTTGTTTTGAAGGGAGACAGAGGCAGAGAGAGAGAGAGAGAGAGAGAGAGAGAGAGAGAGAGAGACCCTTCAGAATCAGGACTACCTTGCAGTGGGAGATTCCTCCAGGCAGCTGAGCTTAGTGAGTGACCCCCCCGGTGGGAGACAGAACCATGGACCCCTCTGCGTCCACTGAGGTCGGGGAGGAGACCAAGGAGAGGAAGAAGATCCACTTTGCCGTTCCGTCCTCCGATCCCACCCAACTGGACCCCCGACAAGTGGAGATGGTCAGTGATAGATGGGCTAGTAGAGATGTGGGTGTACAGTGTGTGTGTGTGTGTGTGTGAGTGTGTGTGTGTGTGTGTGTGCGTGTGTAAAATGATCTGTGTGTTCACCATTTTCTGTGTGTGTGTTGGCCATGTCCTGTCCAGCATGTGTACATAGTGTGATTTCTGTATACGTTAAAAGTGTGGTTAGCTTCTCTGTGGTACATGTGGTTCTGCCAGTCAACTGCACAGCTCAAGGTAGTCTCTGTATTCACTTGGCTTGGTTGACCAGGGTCAGAACTGGAACTTGTGTTGTGACACACTGGGTCAAACAGTTCCATATTACACCAGCCGTCTCAACCACCATTTCACTGTGGATTCAGTGTTCATCTCTTTTTCTTTGGGTCTGCTCTGTGGCCTGATTCTCTCTATCTGGCTTTGCCACGTGATTGAGAAACAGTGTGTTATCACATTTCCCTTTTGGGTTACTCTCTGTTTCAGCTCATCTTTGGCCTGTTTAACTATGCACCATTGAATTCATTTTGAATTAGTTTCTGTGTGCCATTGACTTAGTCCAGTTTAATCCTGTGTGAATAGCTGGCAGCCATAACCTTCAACATAGTTTGCCACAGAACTCCCGAACAGAGTAAATGATTACACAGTTGACTGAAATGTGTCCTTCTGGCAGATTTTCTCTTTTTCTCAAAATGTTGTCCTCATTATTCAGTCCAACTCTCATCTCTCTTTCTCAGTGTCCCTGTCTTACCCCACCCTTTTCCGCTCTGTTGCCATTGCCAAACACACTGTATGTAACCAGATGGAACCGTACGCAGTCTTCTGTGCCAAGGTGTGTGTGTGTGTGCGTGTGTGTGTGTGTGTGTGTGTGTGTGTGTGTGCATATACACCTGTAGTCAGGTTAAGGTGGGCCAATCCTGATCGTTCTCCTTGGCCCTGCTGCTGGTACGTTTTATTTTAGTCCAGGAGAAAGTGGGTCAAAGTAGGAGTTAGTTGGTGCCTTGTTAGATCGAGGCCAGTCGCTCATCCCCCTGAGATGCAGAGAGAGAAGACTGTATGGACGACTACGAAAGAAAAAGGCACAACCTGTTCTCTCTTTCACCTGTCTGGTGTCAGCTCCCTCAGCAGCTGTCCTTGTTACACATCTCCCACATACTATAGCGCTCTCACAGCTCATAGTGTTGCATGGTGTCCATCCTTTAACCTGCTACATCAGATCAGGTGGCCGGTCTCAGACTCAAGGGCATGACCCACCACTCACGTATCTTAGGTGTTCAACCTCTAACCCTCCGTTCATAGCCCTCTCTGGTTCAGCCCTGGTCCTCTCCCCCCCCCCCCCCCCCCCCCTCACCTCTCTCTCTCTCTCACGCTCTTTCTCTCTGAGTTTTAGTCAATTTTTTATGTGCTGTCTCTTTTATCTTCTGTATCTCCTTCTTCCTGTTTATCAGAGGAACTTGTTGCTCAACTCCCCTATTTTCAGAGCTTGTGGTGAGGTCTCTCTCTGTTAGCGTTTCCCCCTAACCTTTACTCTCTGCCCCTGCCCCCTGCGGGACTGCTGTCTCCCCCTCTCCATGGTGTGTCTCCCTCCTCTATTTGGGATGTTTGGGGTTATCTGGTTTATTTGGGGGCAGTTCTGTTACTTTACACTAAATACACCTCTAAACACTCCATAGGTTTACATTAACATTAATATCTACACTCACTGAACACTTTATTAGGAACACCTGTACACCTTCTCATGGTGGAGGTGGTGGAATGGTGTGGGGAATGTTTTCTTGGCACACTTTGGGCCCGTTAATACCAATCAATCATCGCTTGAATGCCACAGCCTATTTGAGTATTGTTGCGGACCATGTGAATCCCTTCATGGCCACAATTTGCCCATCTTCTAATGGCTACTTCCAGCATGATAATGCACCATGTCACAAAGCAAAAGTCGTCTCAATCTGGTTTCATGAACATGACAATGAGTTCAGTGTTCTTCAGTGGCCTTCCCAGTCACCGGATCTGAATCCAATAGAACACCCTTGGGATGTAGTAGAAAGGGAGATTCACAGCTTGAAAGTGCACCTGAAAAATCTGCAGGAATTGTGTGATGCAATCATGTCATCATGGACCAGAATCTCAAAGGAATGTTTACAACATCTTGGAATCAATGCCATGAAGAATTGAGGCTGTTTGGAGAACAAGGGAGGCCCTACCCAGTATTAGTATAGTGTTAGTGAGTGTAAATAGAGGCTCAGGTGAATTGGTCAGAGCTGAATTCTGAGTGGGGAACAGTGAATGAGAGTTATGAGGTTATATCAAATACACTGGCAGTATAACAAGAAAAGGGAGTGTGGGAAATAGAAAGGATGTGTGTGTATACTGTGTGTGTGTTTGTTTTTGTGTGTGTTAGTATATAATTTAAGCAGCGCTGAGTGTGGGGCCCCAGGGATATGGGAGTGGGCATGGTTAATGGTTAAAGAGGCTCATTCTCAGATATCCACAGCAATTATGAACACCCACGCTTATTTACACACACACACACACACACACACACACACACACACACACACACACACACACACACACACACACACACACACACACACACACAGAGGGAAAATTGGTTTAATAAATTCACCAATTATTATCACAACTGAATGTACTAGTGTATATCTCAATTTATTTGGTCTACAACTACTTATAGTACACTGTGAACAACCACATGCCGATGAGAGTGATAGCACCGTCACAATGACTGCAGAGTTGTTGCCATGACAGCTGCACACAGCACCGTTACATAGCCTCCCTCACAGAACACCTCTGAAAGGTCAGTTTTAATTCCGGAATGTCTGTGTGCTTGGGGGCCATTTGCATAGGCGCTCACACATTTGTAAATGTGTGTGTTTCTAGCCAGGAGGATGCAAATGTGAGAGCGGCTCTCCTATCTCACACCTACGCCCTGCCTCATATTCCAGACGTGACTCTGCACAGCCTCATGCCCCACAGCCACATTCACACTCACAGACCAATTAGACACCAAGACCAAGATACAAAACACTCCCAGCGGGTCCACTGGTTGTGGGTACTCTCCGGAGGGGCATACAGTAGGCTGCTGTATTTCTACACCCCCCAATAGTCTGCCTTTGATACCAACCCTTCATGTAGCCATAATGGCTCCCAGTTGCCTCTCTTTAGCATCAGACATCTTCATAGTGAGAAGTCTCTCTAGAGGACGTGTGTGATCTGGGCCCGCATTCATAAACTGTCTTAGAGTAGAAATGCTGATCTAAGATTAGTTTTGCCTCCCAGCTGATATTGAATCAGATAGCACATTGCTGCGTTTACCTCTAGTATTCCCCCATGCATTGTAAATGATGTGGGGTAATGTGCATAATGGAGGGAGATTAGGGTCATCCTGCAGAGGCTGCATCTGATTCACTCACAGTTGGCTGGTGTGTGGACTAAACACCGCAACAGCACTCCCCCCTCTCCACTCCATTCTAATGTAATCCTCTCACGTTGATCCTATGGATTGATAGATCACCCATGGGGCCGTTGATATCAACATGCAGCAAAGAGCAATAATCCAGGCACCTATTTTAGCTCGAATCTAAAGAAAACCTGTAGGGAGATTAGAGGGCCTCTGTTCCCCCCCTCCTCACCCCCCTCACCCTCCTCACCCCCCTCACTTTGGTTAGACGTCACACAGCGACCTTTGGTGCAGTGAGTGCTTGTGGGTAAACATTACTGATCAAGAGGGACTGTCAACATGCACTTCTAACCAGAACACCTCACTGGATGGCATAAAGAATGTGTGTGTGCGTGTGTGTGCGTGTGTGTGTTTGTGTGTGTCATGAATGTGTTCTAGATCCAGTTTGACAAATTGGGTTTATGCAGTTTATCCCTCATAATGGAATGTTGCAAATGATTGAAAATACCATTGGAATTATGATTAATTCCTGAACAACCAAAGCTATGGCCTATGTTCCTTTATAGGCACCCACAACACTTAATGGTATTTGCATTGTCAATAAGAGAATATATTAGGCTACATTGACTGGTTGGAATGTAATTAAAGCACAAAGGGCTGTCCATTATGACATACAACATAATAACTATTTACAACAGTTGTTGGTAATAACAAAGAATTAGATATGGGTGTGTATGTGTATGTGTGTATAGATGTATTTTCCTCCCTGTTTGTAAGTGTCACAGTGTTTTGTTGTGTTAATGGTTTCAGAGACGCATGGGCTAGGAGGTCTGTGTCTTCATACAGCAGCTTAGCAGGAAGTGACCTTACGACTCCTTTCACCCATTGTGACCATGCCATTTTATTTGGACTACTTCTGTACAGTACCTGCTCTTACAATGGTCAAATCGAAAGTTCAGTTCAGTATCTGTTAGTGCTGATATCTTATTCTGTTTTAGAGACAGACAAGTGAAGGCAGTGGGTTTATATTTCTTGCATCATAGTCATGAGGGTTTGTTCATTAGTTTGTTCGTAATCAAAGGTTAGAGTACATTGGCATGTGCCCTTTCACCAATGTTGTTATGTGGCCTGTATGTCTGTGACTGTAGGCCCAGGTAGAATGATTGTTAGTCTGACATACAGACTACAGCCTCTCCTGTCTGTATGTGCTCATACCTGTGTGTGTGTGTGTGTGTGTGTGTGTGTGTGTGTGTGTGTCTGCATGTGTTGTATAAACAGCTAAAACACAAATATTGAACGTGGGCAGAACGATCTGCAGCCTGATGACAGTATACACATCTTAAGATCAACCAAAGAACAGAAGCATGTGGGCTCGTTGATGACGTTACACAAGCATGTGCTGCTGAAATATATAATATCCACCCAGCCTGTTGTCATGACAAACAGAGTCCCCTGTTGCCTTTTAGCTATGAATCCGATGTATTTCAAATCAAATGTATTTGTTGTAAGTCGCTTTGGATACAGGCGTCTGCTAAATACCATAAATGTAGATGTAAATGAATCCATCCACCACTGTAACAGCACTCTAAATACGAGCTATCACTGCCACTTATCATCACACAATCAGCAGAAAACAAACATGTTGACTTATAGAATTAGGCCATAATATCAGCAGAGATGTTGTGTCAGTATTGTGCATTCATTGACATGACGCATTCCAGGGCCAGTTATGGAGGCGTGCCCACATGCAGTCATTCACGTGGGCACACTAAGGGCACTCTCCTCCATTACTGCCACTCTGCCAGGCTCTGCCCTCTGCTATGATAATGGCAGTCTTATCTCTGATGGAGTGAGAGCTGAGGGGGGATTATGATCTCTCATCTCTATTATGAATGGTGCATTCAAAACTCGAGCTCCGAGTGAGGAAGAATCCTTTTGACTTGTAATGACAAGTTGGAAACTCTAGGATCCTCCTTGAGCTTTGAGTTTCCAACCTGTAGTTCTCTGACGTAACGTCAACAAGAAAGGAAGCATGGCAGGATTTAGCAACCATGTGTTTCTAAGCTGTTGAATACAGACAGACGCTTGTTTTCTTACATGAGATACATTGTGGAGAGTTGGAAACTTGCAAAATGGAAAGTTAAAGTGGTATAACTGGCCAATGTTAGCCATCACCTGCGGGAGTTCATGTTGTTTGGAGTTTCCAACCTCAAATCACTTGAATGCTCCGAACTCAGAGGTCCGAGATCACAGATGGGAGTTTCTGAGTTGGTCATGAATGCACTATAACCACCACTGCAGTGGGCGGGGGCTCGGGGACGCTGGATGTGGTGCATCATGCCGGGTCAGCACCAGGACCAAGAGGAGCCTAGTCTCTATCATCTGGTCTGGGTCCATTGGTCTGGGAAGTGTGACTCAAAACAAATTTAATTGGTTTGGTCCTTGTTTTATCAACACAGAAGGTGTGTGTGGGGGGGGGGGGGGGGCGTGGCATGGCATGGCATCATGTTATTGTAGTTGTTCCTGTCATAATCTCTCACTGTCAGCATTGAGTGGATGAGTGTTTTTCTGCATATAACATGAACTCGTTCAGGCATGGCTTTGGGGCATTTTCAATGTTTTTTTGATGGGTCATGTATTTCTTGTGATGTGTTATCTATCTGCGGTTCAGTAGCCTGTGTTTCGACCTGACTCTTAACCTCTTGAGCAGATCACGTTTGTTAGGTATTCCAATCACAACCTTTCCCTCACTCCTTGTCTGTCAAAAAAATATAATCTCTGCACCTGTAGTTTGTGCACGTCACTAGAGGAGGTTTGATTGATAGGGCTCTCAATCCTCAACACAACAGGTTTCCCCTTGGCTACCAACTAATTAACCAAGCAGTAGGGGGGTGTGGAAGTGGGTCAGGGGAGGCTGGTGGAGGCTGGTGGAGGCTGGTGGAGGCTGGTGGAGGCAGATATGGGAGGACGGGCTCATTGGAATGCATGCAATGGAATAAGCAATGTTATCGATAACCATACCCTGTATGATATCATACTGTTAGTAGGTACGTTCTCTGTTTGGGGTAACTGGAGAAACTGGGGTTACACCCTCCAGCTGCTACCTCCTGATCATCTTTTTGTTTAGTTAGCCATTGGTGGGGTCAAAGGTCGTTCCATATGTGTCCTGCGTGTAGCAGTTACTGATTGAAGCCCAGCAAATGGTGGCTGGCATTACAGGGTCTTCTCCCTGGGTACTGTAGTCAGATTAGCATAACTGCCTCTGACAGGTGATAGGTCTGATAAATGGCCTTTGGCTGCGTATATGATGTAGATCTATTTATTACAGAAAGACAAAGGTGAAAAAACTGTCCTTATGAGAGGAGGCGTGGTGGGTGTGATGTGTGCAGACAGTGGGGGGATACTCTGACCCCCCTTCGGGTGTTTGTTTACACACATTGTGAACCTTCAGAGTGCTCAAAAGCTCTACCTTCAGAACTCCTGATCCTGATAGTTTTAATAATAATAATAATTATTATTATTATTATGAAGCTCATAATATTTGCACCAGACATAAAAGCAAAGAGAGTGGAGTTAATTATTTGCCCCTGGTTTTGTTATCCATCCTCTGAAAAATTAATTACTTTCCCCGTCTAAAACTGAGTTTCCAAACCATGTCAGCATAACCAAGAGATTTAAAAACTCCACCGTTTTTGTTCTTGATTCTGTATAAGTGTTGCTGCGTTGCTAATGCCTCTTAATAAAAAAAAAGAATCTCAGTGCACAAAGAGAGAGATTACTTTCATCTTGTGTTATTGCACTTGGGGCCCACAGCACTCTAGCACTTAGAACCCCAAAGGTTCAGCCACTTCATTTCATATGGATCTCATCAGGGCTTGACACAGACCGGGGGGGGGGGGGGGGGGGGGGGGGGGGGGGGGGGCGATACTGCTGCTGGATTTAATTGAGACCTGTAATGAGCTCATTGTAATGCAGGGATGGAATGCGCAGCTATGGCCTCTCTACCAGAGATGGGCATAGCAGTGACCAAAGGGTTAAACAGTGATGGGACAGGGAGAGAAGTGTGGATGGATTAGTTAGAGGGAGAGAAACAGAGAGAATAGAAGCAGATGGGAGAAGGGGATATTGCACAGAGAGTATTGACCTGCTTCCGACAGACTGAGAGAGAGAGAGAGAGAGAGAGAGAGAGAGAGAGAGAGAGAGAGAGAGAGAGAGAGAGAGAGAGAGATCTGAATGAATTTCGATTGGCTTTGACAGTGTACAGTTGGAGCATACATATCATAACTGGTAAGTGTATGTATGTGTGTCTGGTTCCCCCTAAGTGTATGGGTTATTGCATACTGTATGTACTGTAGTCGTCCCAAGCGATGGATGAGTTGCCTGTGTGTGAGCAGGAGCCTCCACTGTATATCTATCACTTTGAAATCTATATCTGTCTGAGGGGCAGAATTATGGCCAGATCGTTAGAGGGAAAGAGAAAGGACGGAATGTTCCCCATACGGCTTCCGTTCCACCTCTGTCTCAGGGAGCTGGGCTCTGTGAAGGAGAGCCTCCTTTACTTGAGACATTGGACTCTGGGTATAAACATGTCTGTGAAACATCGATGAGCAAGTGGTATGTGTGTATTTTGTATTTCAATTCATGACCATTTCAAACTTCGGTCATAAATTCAGTCCCAACCTTTAACAGTTAATTGTTTGTGTATACTGTGATTGGTTCCTTGCTAATTGACTCAGGTGACACTAATTAGTTCATGTGCGTTTGAGTTTTTATTTTATTGTTTTAACTCGCTCTTTGGACAAAATAAATGTCGTACTTTCGGATATTTATTCTGTGTGTGCTTTTAAAGCCTTTAAGTGTGCATGTAATGACGTGCCCTGTACTTGGGGGATAGGACTGCGCCCCCTAGGGCTAACAGGGGGGTAGGCCTGTAGCAGGGTGTGTTGTGTTGGCAGTGGGGATGGATACAGTGACGCCCCCTGGAGATAGCAGGCTGGTATTGTGTAGAGCTCTGCTCTGTTTGATCAGAGCTAGCAAAAGTCTCTCTCTCCTCAGGGTCTCTTGGGGGACCTCAGATCTAGTTTAGTCTGTCCTAGTGCTGCTTTTAATAGGTCGGGCCATGAGCTGCCATTTCTTAGGGGACTGTCTCTGGGGAGCAGACCCATATCAACCAGACCAGCACCCCAGTTGGTAACACAGAGGGGGGTGCTAACCACACAAACACATACACACACACACACACACATGGTCACGTACATACACGCACGCACGGATGCAGGGACGCACGGACGCACGGACGCACGGACGCACGGACGCAGGGACGCACGCACGCAGGGACGCACGCAGGGACGCACGCACGCACACACAGCAATGCAAAGCCAACATTTAGCCAAGGCTCAAGAGATTAGTGATTGTGGCATTGAGTGTAGTTATTGGTGCAGGTCTTGGCACTGTTGGCTGGGTCAAGAGTCTTTTTACCCTGTATGCCCCTAGATTAGAATACCATAGTATGCAGACTACCATAGTATCTACTAACATAGACCACCTCCAGCGTCAGCCTTTAAAGAGAATGAAAGAAAGAGAGGTCCAAAGGGAGGAATGTGTTCAAAGTGTTATTTTTCCCTTTCTCTCCCTTTCTCTCCCCCCCTTTCTCTCTCTCTCTCTCTCTCTCTCTCTCTCTCTCTCGCTCTGATTTGCTCTCTCTCTCTTGCCCTTGCTTTCTCTCTCTCTCCCTCTCTCTCTCTCTCTCTCTCTCTCTCTCTCTCTCATACACACAGACAGCTTTTCAACACATTTACAACTTCACACACCATCAACTTTAAACTGTAATGTTCAGTCCTCTCACGAACCACAGTGCGTTCCGGGGGAAGCGAATGCTTCCCTAGTCTGCAAATCTCTCCCAGATTAAGCTCTCTAGTGTTTTGCCTTACAGGCTCCGTGGGAGACGTGGTGTCCCATGGGGATGCCTACAGTCACACACCTGTGGAACCCCTGAGTGGCTCAGTGACAACTCATCAAGAGCCCCGTTGAATAGGAGCCTCAGAGAGGGACGGAACAGTGGGAGCGATCCTAATGATGCTGAACAATATCTGCCAGTGAGAGCGGGAGCGCGGGTGGCGAGTGGAGGGGGGGGATAAAGTATAACACCAGAGTAATCTCACGCTGTGGCCCAGGATTCGCGTAAATGAGAAAGTCAGAGATGGTCTTATGTAACGGGTGAAGTGGGGCGATTTAAGGCTGGAAAATTACAAGAGTCGCGTTGTGTGTTATGTCATCTGGCCTTTCTCCCCCGTCATACGCCCCTCTGCCTTCGTCACCCAGACAGCTTGAGCAGCATGTGGGCGCGCGTGTGTGTGTGCGCGCGTGTGTGTGTGTGCGTGTGTGTGTCTAAGCATGTCTGTGTGTGTCTGTGTGTATACGTGATCTGCCTCCACATCCCCGATCAGTCCAGGAAACTGTATGTGTGTATTTACTGTGCGTTGTTGCTTGTCAATTCCTCGTTCTGACTCCTCTTTCCAGGAATGATGTATGTTATTCAAATGTATACCGGTATTCACCTTCTTTTGTGTGATATAGTACATGACGACCTTGTCTCGGAAATGGACTGATGCCATGACTTTAAACATTACTGGAATTAATCATTAGTCATGAAGTCATTCATCCCTCATTCACCAATCATACTGCCATCGGTGATTGCAGGAGGTTGAGGGTTAAAGGTTATGGTCATTAACCCGTATGAGGCCATGTTTAGGAGCTGAGTCACTCATACACTCACTGAGGGTTGATACACACCACTAACCTGTTCTGTAGTGTAGGGGAACGCATTGCAGATTCTAAATATATAAATCATTAGATTATACCACGATGACCTCAATTATCCTGCGTCATCGTACACTCTACTCAAGGGTAGAAATACTGTACACTCATTCAATCTCTCTCTCTCTCTCTCTCTCCCTCTCTTGCTCTCTACTTTACCTCCCTACCTCTGTTAGCCCTTCATACTTCTCATGGTCTCCTTCAATTTCTCCTTCATGGTATCTTGCTTTCAGCTCATCTTTTCTCCATCTGTCTATTCTGGTATTTTCTCTCTCAATAACACCAGAGCTTCCAGAGCGTCACACCAGGGCCCCCGGAAAGCCAGTCCTCTGCATGGCTGGGATGCAGAGGACAAGTCCAGTAGTCATCCCAGTTTAATGGCTGGATACAGGAATGGGCATGGTCCAGGCAACATCTGGTCTGCTCTGCTCTGGCTAACCTGTTCTCTGCCCTCCTCTGTGTGCACACTACCTCAGGCATCCCTGGAGGGGAGCAGGTGTCAGTCAGGCAGAGGCAGAAGCCACTGCAGCAGCCTCCAGCCCCATGTCTCCACACAGCTTGTCAGGGGAGAGAGAGAGAGAGATGGAGGGGGTCAAATGGAGCCCTGCGGATGTCACCCACTGAGAGAGAGAGAGATAGAGAGAGAGGAGGGAGAGAGAGATATGTAGTGAGAGAGACATGTCAGACATCACCCAAGCTGAGCACCATAAGATTTCAGTGAGAGCATGCTCCAGTGATGGGGGGTGGGGGGTGGGGGGTGGGGGGGTGGGGAGGTAGGGGGTTAGAGACGTGTGAGTGAGGGAGAGAGAGGTTACAAAGGAAAAGAGGGGGGTTGTGGGGTTGTTATCCAACTGTCAAGGAATGAAGAAAGAAGGCAAGGAAGGGGAACTTAACAGGATAAAGGGAGGAGAGGTGAGAAAAGGATAGGAGAAGAGAGGAGAGGAGAGGATAGAGTGGCCTCGGGAGGGAGAATGAGACAAAAAGTTAGAAAAAAAGGGATGAGATATATATATATATAGGACATGTGTGACATGATTATGATGTGTGTCTCTGGAGTCCTAAATAAGGGTACAATCAATGCTCCATTACCCCTCTGTTTTCATGTCTGCAGCAGTACGTTCCGGAGCTTTCCGTGGTGTGTCCTAGCGAGCCTCTGCTTTGGCAACACTGGCCTTCTCAGCAATGACGCACACCTCGCAGTCTGTCCTTGTTAACTCGAGTGAAGAGTTTCACATACAGGGCCAAACACAAACAGACTCCATAGAGCAAATTCACGGAACATAGAGAAGTGCTACTTAGCCGTTTCCTGGATGCTGTGTAGCGCCATAAACAGCAGGCTAAGGTTAGCTTCGCTAAGAGAGGAGGCTTTCCTCCCGCCACCTCCCCCTGGTTGACTTTGACCTTCCGCCAGGGGAGGCTGTGGTGGAGGTAGGAATCGGAAGACGGGCTAAATGTAATGCATAGAAAAGAACAAGGAATGAGGAATGGTATCAAATGAAACACATGGGTTTGATACCATTCCTCATTTCGTTCCATGCATTACAATCAGCCCGTCTTTCAATTTCTCCCTAAACCAGCCTCCACTGCCCTCCATCCACACTGGCCTACAGTGTTCATCTGATGCGAAGGCGTCTGTGTTGTAGCCAATATAACTTGACCGTAGCCCGCCTTAGTCTATGACTATTGTTATCTATCAGGACTATGGAGATTATATATAAGAGGAGATTTCACTCAACCTACTTGGACTGTACATAAGTACTTGTACATAAGCGTCCACAGCTGTGTGGGTTACTCTTGAATTAGAGCCTTAAAGCTATGCCCTATAGATCCTGCCTCTTGAACCCTTCTCTGCATTCCTGTCAGATGAATTGGACTCACTATATAGCTCAGGGGAGGCTGGTGGAGGTAGAAATCGGAGGACGGGCTCATTGTAATGCATGGACGGAATGAGGAATGGTATCAAACACATTGTTTGATTCCATTCCGTGCATTACAATGACCCGTCCTCCGATTTCTACCTCCACCAGCCTCCACTGCTATAGCTGTATATAACGTCAGTGTGTGTAGGTTATTTGATTATCCCTATTGAGTGCTCTGATTGTGGGAGGCACTGTGATCACCCTGCTCCCCTGTATGGGTTAGGGAAGCGCCTCTAGGAGGTTTTCCACTAGGACAGAGAGTGAACTGTAGTACAGTAGCCCAAGGAGAGTAACCTGTCTGTCCCTGATGTCTGTCTACTCTGGGGCCCCCAGGGAACAGAAGGGGGAGGTGGGATGGAGAGAGGAGGAGAGTGGCTGGGCAGATATAGGCCTGGTGCTGGGGTTAGATTACTCCAATCTCTCCAATATTCTCCAGTCTGTGACAGGGAATAGCATGTCGTCCCCAACATCTGCAAACGCACACAGGCACTAGAGATAGCTTCAACAACACACTTACATTCAACATAGGCTCTCACGTGCGGTAAGTATGTACTGTAGGACGCACCCTTGGTGCTACAGTATATAGTAAATGTTAATTCACAGCCTTAGATTGGATTCTTGTGCAGCAGTGATATTTTTGAGTGATCAAACCACAGCTATAGCTCTGCTGTGCCGTGTCTAGTGGCGTAATCAGATGTCCCGTGTTCAGATGACCGCGGTCTGACTGCTGACTGCTGACCTGTCCTGAGCGTGTCCCCAGACTTGACTCTTTGCCTGGATCCACATTAGTCAAACTGGGTCAAACTGGACACAACCCCTGATGAGATGGCCGGTGCCCAGAAGGCTCAATTCCAATTTGACTGTTTAGACACGTTGAATGATGAATTAACACAAGAGCTTAGTAGGTTTCTTGGGGTAATGGTGTTTGGAATGTGACTTTGTTTACACCTCTGAACGGACCCAACAAACAAACACAACTGATGTTGATAATTCTCTTCTTTCCGTGTGTGTGTGTGTGTGTGTGTGTGTGTGTATGTGTGCGTGTGTGTGCACTTGTGTGTGTGCGTGTGTGTGCGCTCGTGTGTGTGCGCTCGTGTGTGTGCTCGTGTGTGTGTGTGTGTGTGTATGTATCTAGATCCGTCGCCGAAGGCCCACACCTGCAACTCTGTTTAGAGTGGCAGACCAAACTTCTCCTGAGGACGACCAGTCTACCCACCAGGTCAGAGAGAGGCTTCACAGCCCCAGAGGACGCATGTTACATAACTTCACAGTGCTCTGAAGAGCGGGATCATTTCATCTTGATATGCACCTCTTTACATTCTCTCTCACCTCCTTCATGACGGCATGTACAGCATAGTAGATGCTCCATAGTGTTTATGATCACGTCTTTTTCATCCAACAGTGGGTGGTGGGGGAGAATGGGGTACTCAAGCCCAAACGTGTCAACCCAAACGTGTATCAGCCACCATCACTGAAAGGTATGAGTATGAGAGGGAGTAATCCTGTGTTGTAAATGTTCTCGCTGTGTGGTGAATTATCCCTGTGTTGGTGCTGTGTTTACCTTGCTTCACTGCTTCTTGTTGCCTCGTGCTTCTTTGCTCTGTAAATTGAGTCCGTGGGGTGAGATGCATGTGGCAAACGGGCAGACACTGCACATTACCGTACATGCCCAGTCCTTCCATTTGTGTCTTTACACTGTAAGAGTGCATGTACATTTCACATAGGTGCAAGCATAGAGATTTGTTCTATATCTATGGGTGTAAGTATGTTTCTCTCTAGAAAATGTAAACATTCGTGTGTTTTTTTTATGCCCATATGCGCTGAATGTCCTTATCTGTGATAGAAAGAGTAAATGAGAGAGGGGGAGATTAAAGACTGTGACAGCTGTGAGACACTGAGTGTGAGTCTGTGCAACTCTGGATCATCCAGGATTACAGATGAGCGTATACAGCTGCAGACACACACTCACACACACACACACACACACACACACACACACACACACACACACACACACACGCACTCTCTCTCTCTCACACACACACACACACACACACACACACACACACACACACACGCACACGCACATGCACACGCACTCTCTCTCTCACACACACACACACACACACACACATGCAACCCACACAACCCACACACACAGTTATAAATGCTGCTTCATACTTGCATGTGAGCATGTGGTCATAAAACAGCAAATTATTTTGGAGCTTGTCAGAGCAGGTTCATTAAATGGGGATTTCTGGGTTCGTGTAGAGAGTTATTATAATAAGAGAGAGAGAGAGAGAGAGAGAGAGAGAGAGAGAGAGAGAGAGAGAGACAGTGCTCAGACTTGCTAGGAGATCACTGATCAGATACCCTGGGCCAGTACATCACCCTGTCTCTGTGTCGCAATGCTGTGAGTCCTTGGAGTTTGTGTGTGTGTGTGTGTGTTTGTGTGTGTGCGTGGGTAGAGAGAGCGAGAGAGGGGGGGGGGGGGTTACCAAGGTGACCTAGAGAGGGAGGGAGAGGGAGGGAAGGGAAAATAAAAGAGAGAGTGAGGGAGAGATAGAATGAGGTGAGTCAGCATTGTTTAGAGAGCAGGAGAACACTGGGCTAGACAGGGATAAAGAGAGGAGAGAAACAGATGGGGAGAAGGGGATGAGAGAGGGGGTAGAAAATACAGGATCACAGTAAAGTGCCTACTGCAAAAATCACTGAAGGACAAGCAATTCTAACCCCTCCATTTGTTTGTTTGTCTGTCTGTCTGCTTGGCTGGCTGGCTGGCTGGCTGCTTGTTTGTCTGTGTGTTTGACATGCATTTAAACACCTACTACAGTATAGGAAGCATGGTAACCTTGATAGTATTGAAGCCTGGTAAAAACCAAAACAACCTTTCCCTCTATCCCTGTGTCTGTGTGTTCCTGTGTCTGTGTGTTCCTGTGTTTGTGTGTTCCTGTTGTTTGTCTGTGTGTGTGTTGTGTGTCGCGTACACCTGTGTATGTGTGCATACAGCCGTGCAGAAGATGGCTGAAGCACACATGCAGCACCTAGGTGTCTACCCCCCCTTGGAAGACCCCTTTGAGGGGGAGGAGTACGATGACTACCACGGGCAGGGAGAGGAGGGGGAGGAGAAGCAGGAGAGATCTCCCACCAAAGCTGCTGGTGAGAGGCATGCTGTTCCAACAGGAAACTCCACACAATGCCACAGTGTTCACAACCACTGCTCTCCACACACGTTCCCATGCTGTCCTAATAAAGGTCTGACTACCTGTGCCAGTTGGAGGCCAGAGATGCTGATTCTGTGCTGCCAGCGCAGATGGCAGGCTTACCCAATAAAAGCCTTCCTGGAACCTCCTAAAACACACTTTCACTAGCTATTGCTGTAGTTATTTCCAAATTAATCTGTCGCATTATTAATCTGTCTGGACTATTACACAAGGGGAGAGTGGGGATCTTAAAGACACATTATTGTCATTAGTCAGAGATCATTCCACTGGAGCAGCCACAGGCCGTCATAATCATACATTACACAGCCTACTTGTACTTATCTGTCAAATATGTACAGGATTTGGGCACCAATGTACATAGCTGGGGAGGCCGGTGGAGGTAGAAATCGGAGGACAGGCTCAGTGTAATGCATGGAATGGAGTGAGGAATGGTAATTGGTAATTGATACCATTCCTCACTCCATTCCACGCATTACAATGAGCCTGTCCTCCGATTTCTACCTCCACCAGCCTTTACTGGTACCCACTCACTAACCGAGGCATATGTTTGCCCAAGTGAATGATACAGAGGGTAGAAACTACTAACAGTGGCGCTATTGGTGTAACGCGAGTGACCTTATTTCCGTGGTGTCCTCTATCCATCTTCCTTGTATGTCTGAATACAGTCCAAGCTAAGAGGCATCAAACACATGAACAGATGAGTCACTTGCTCTAATTTGCTGCGTCTTCTGACATCATCTCTTGTACCCCTCAGAACCCCAAGCGACGGGCACAGCAGGCCAAACAGAGAAGGCATCCGGCGTGACGGGCACTGCCAAGCAGATCCAAGGAGATAATGTGGAGGAAGAAGAGGAAGAAGAAAAAGAAGAAGAAGAAGAAAAAGAGGAAAAAGAAGAGGAAAAAGAAGAGGAAAAGACAGAGGAGGAGAGCAGGCGGGGGAGTGACTGAGAAAGTTGGGTAGAGAGTGGAGGAGAGAGAGAGAGAGAGAGAGAGAGAGCGTGTAACAGTGTGAAATCTAAAGAGTACTTCTGAACTCAAACATAAAGGGAGAGAAGAGATGTGCAGGTGTATAAATGAGTGTGATGTGAGAATGTATGAATGAGAGAGAAAGAACTAGTTTGTATGACTGGTAGAGATTTAAAGTGAGTGAGTAAGTCTAGATGCTATTGGCAAATTTGAATGAGTGAGAGATCAAGAAATCGGTATATTAGTAATCTTTAGAGAATGAGAGAGAGAGCGAGAGAGAGAGAGAGAGAGAGAGAGAGAGAGAGAGAGAGAGAGAGAGAGAAAGAGAGAGAGAGAGAGAGAAGGAGGTAGAAGGAGGTAGAAGGAGGTAGAAGGAGGTAGAGGGTTCTGGGCAGACAGAAAGTCATATGCCCCTTTATGAAGAGGTGAGGAGAGATCCAGCACCACATCATAAAGAACAGTCTGCAGACGCCACTTCGGCCCTAGAGTCTCCAAGGAAGTAATGAGAGTAGATTGGCCAAGGTCACCAAGGTCACCAACGGTCACCATGACCACAGGTCCCTCACAGCAACACTAGTCTTCTCCATGTCAGGGGCCTCATGTTCTCAGTGTTTATGAGCAAATTCTCCCTGGGGATAGCGAGGAAAATGATGGATACAAATAATAACTGAACATGAGTACAGCACAACACACACAGACACATATGCACAAACACACGCACGCATGCATGCACGCACTCGTGCACACACACACACACACACACACTCACACACCTCACTCATTCTAAAGCTCCATAAATCTAACTAAATACACTTGACTAAAAACCTTTGTTATATGTTCAGGGTATGTGAACCACTTTTCACCCTGGCCTAGATTGGAAATGTAATATGGAACATAATATTGTACATATCTGGCCCGAGAAGAAATGTGCTCGTACTGCCATCTTGTGGTAGTAGACAGCACTTTATAGATCCAAATGTATACAAAGGTTTTTGAATAATAAACCATGCATATGGATGAAGTGTGCATGTGATTAATCTAAATGATCCACATTTGTAATTTCTATATTGATAGTTTTCATATTTTTAGGATACATCTGGGGAGGTAACACTTGAATCTGGTAACACAAAGTAATTTTCTTTTACATCTTGAAGTGCTGATAATCATTCATGCAACCTACTCTGGGTTAACAGAAGCGCCAAATGATTTTGAAAAAGTGGCCAAATCTGACATTTCTGAGATTAAAATATTAGACATTTTGTAAACAGACAATCAGACATGCTTTCTCAGTCTTAAATAATCACCCCTGTAAATAGCTTTATGGGATATATCTCTGTGGCTGGGTATTTTCCTTGTTAACGCTTTATTGTCACAAAGCTTTTGTAATGTTTCAGTTAATGATAAGTGTTTTTCATGGGAGTACTCACAACTCTGAACAAGTGGAAATTTGAAAAGTACATGCAACCTCTCACACAATCATATCCATCTCACTCTCCCTGCTGAAATAATGAGATCGTTGTCTCAGAATATGTTTCAGCAATGTAGCTATTTGGGGTGCCAAAGGACTTGCAAGATATTACTCCCACTTCTGATTGGTAAATGTCAGTGTGATAAATGGCTTGCAATCACACACTACACATCTGTTCCTCAAGCCCCTGATTGCTTGGCTCAGGGGGGGAAGGGTGTCATAGATTATATGCTTTGGGATGTCTAAATGTCTTTTGGGATGTCTACATGTCTTTTGGGATGTCTAAATGTCTTTTGGGATGTCTAAATCTTGGTGTACCAATGTAATTGTTATGATTCTTTGTTTTATTTGACATTTTAACTTTTGTATTATCTTGATTTGCCTGAGTGTCTCTGGCCAGCCTGTCAAAGCTTGGGGACCCTGTGGAACTGCGGTGTCTCTACAGTGGCTCTGGAGTGAACATGTTCCTCCTTCCTCAAGTCTCTCTCTCTCCATCATATTCCTCTCCATGTTCCCTAGACGACTGCCATGGCAACAGAACTCTAATCCACGCTTAGTTTTCTTTATTTCACTTCTTGTTTAAAAAAATAAAAACATTTCAAAGTAAACAACAATTACAATATGTTATCTAAATAAACAAAGTTCCTGTTTTCCTTGAAGTTCCTGTTTTCCGTGTGTGTGTGTGTGTGTGTGTGTGTGTGTGTGTGTGTGTGTGTGTGTGTGTGTGTGCAATCATACTTGAGTTAGATTTCATACTTGGGTTGGGCTGCTTTAGCAAAATCATCTCAGGGCCTATATCAAAAATAAAGGGATTACATCAGAAACATATCTGTCCATCAGCCAATAGGTAAGAGATGGACATAAACTAAAATGAGATAAACAGACTATTTACTGTAATTGCAATTGTGAGTTTGCACCTTTTTAACTGTAGTCGTACAGCTATGTTCACCTTTTTAACTGTAGTCGTACAGCTATGTTCACCTTTTTAACTGTAGTCGTATAGCTATGTTCACCTTTTTAACTGTAGTCGTACAGCTATGTTCACCTTTTTAACTGTAGTCGTACAGCTATGTTCACCTTTTTAACTGTAGTCGTATAGCTATGTTCACCTTTTTTCAAATACTTTTTTAATTGATCAATGATTTAATTTACATGTTGACATAATAAACTGCATTTACATCACAACGTTTTTACATTGACATTTTCACCTTAATGTATATACGTGTGTGTGTGTGTGTGTGTGTGTGTGTGTGTGTGTGTGTCTGTATGTGTGTGTGATTCACACTCAGTGGTCTTAACATTTCAGCCCCTTTAGGCCCCAATCAGGACCTAATTGCCCATCCCTGATTAAAGGATGAAGTTGGAATTTCAAAGACAGAGTACATTTTGATGCAATCAGCTAACAGAACGAAGAGCATACAATGAAACAGGAGGGCAAAGGGTAGAGATAATGATGATAACGAGCTGGTTCTCTTAGTGTAGTCTATAACTAGAACATGAATGCATTTGAGTGCTTTGAAGTCAGAACAACTCTTCAACCAATGAGGCAGTTAGCTTTAGCTTACTGTTTGCAATCCCAACAACAAACATACATTATACCTAGCTAGGGACCTGAGGCCCTTCTTGACTTGTTTTTTTCTGTCGTGTTGAGACATGTTTTAAGTATGATTTGATATGAACTATAGAACAAGAAATGCCCTAAACTGAAAACATTTTGGGAAACTGTACTTTGATTTGTATGTGATTGAATTGACAAATACACGTTCTAATGATGTGTGACCCGTTTCCTGTCGAAACCGGTAAGAGAAACGCATCCCGGAAGAGTTGTTGGAGCTCCTGTTTTGTTTTGGTGATGAACTGAAATCAGGTGAGTTTAGAAGTAGAAAACCTTAGTTAGAGTTGTTAGCAAGCCAGAACGTAAATGTAATATATTCCTATTTCAGAGTTTACACGGTTGTACTATGAGCTGCTGATAAGTCTTCTTTACGGGGCAATGTTGTTAGCTCTCCGGTAGCTAGCTAGAGAGCTAAAACTTAGCGTTGAAGGGTTTTGTTTTGATATTAAACTATGCCAGTTCTGCTGGCTAGATAGAAAACTATACGCTTGGTGGCGTCGAAATAGGCATGTGTTGCATGTGTTTTTATTATTATTTTTATTATTATTATATTATATACGTTATCATGTAGAAATTCCTGTCTAGGTTTTTTGGCAACAAACTATTCGGCAGACTTTATTAGTTTGCTCCAAGGCACATGTCTGTCTTTATTTCCTCTCCCTGGGCCAAAGGTATAATTTAGCCACGCTGTTTAGTGGTGCATAAAGGCTGCTATTGAAAGTCAGTATCATGGTGACAATTACATATTTTTGGCGTGGGTGGGCTACTGATGGCAGATACGGTTGGTGGCCGAAGTCGGCAGGGGAACAAATAAAAGAGACGATGTGTTAATTTCAACTACAATGTAAATGTCAATACTGCAAAAGCTACAGTCCAATGGTCAAACTTGGCCAAGCATGGACTAGAGAGATATTCTTGGTCTTGCCTGTTCCCCTACTTTACCTTCTTATACCCATCTGCTCTTTACACGGCCACCATATCTTGCTAAAATCTTTGTTTGGCCGGTTCTCCATTTTCCTTGCACTCCTAATTCATTTACGTACCACTCCCTCATATTCTCGTTCCCTACTCTGTCCTAGGTGACCCTGTCACAGTAGGAATGCCGGGCGGAGTGGACTATGGGGAGCTTGGGGGGAGTCTTCCTGCCATCGCCTCACTGAATGCGTCCTACTCAACAACACGATCCCTCCCCTCCCCCCATTACCTGGTGGTGCCCCCAGGAGAGCGGAAGGTCATCTCAGATGTTCGTCGCACCTTCTGCCTCTTTGTCACCTTTGACCTCCTCTTTATCTCCCTCCTGTGGATCATTGAACTCAACGTAAGTACGCACAAACACACACATTCTCAAGTCTCATCGGGCATTCTCTCCACCTGTTTATTTTGACCCTTTCTCTCAGCATCACTATCCTCCCCTGTTGATGGGACCCTACGTACAATGTGTGTTTTGTATTTGTGCCGCAGTCTAAAAGTGCCTTTGTCTTCCAAAAGTTCCCAAATGAATAACATGTTCTGAAAAGTAGTTGCTGTTCTTCTGGTCTGGTCTGGTCTGAATATTTGATGATGAAATTGCCTCTGTCTACACATCTTTGAATGTTGTTCCACTCTGCTTTGTCCCTCTGCAGATTTTAAATACCATTTGGCAGAACCTGGAGAATGAAGTCATCCGTTACAACTTCAAGTCCTCCTTTTTTGACATCTTTGTGAGTGCAAACAAATTGTCAAGCTCAGTTGAGATTTGCACAGTGTTATTTGTAAATGTTGGATGCCCCCCCTCCGCTTAGTACAGTCTCTGTTGACCAATTTAAATCATGCATCATGATATCTCACTAGGGAGATCAGCACACGGTATTCTGCTACATCTGTTGTGTTCGCCTCACTCATACTATAGATGAGTCATGCAAAGGTTGTCAATATAAGGCAACAGAGCCCAGCTCAAAGCACTACATGATTGTGCTGCTTTCTGGTTTTGATTTGTTTTACAAAGTTTACAGTTGAATGAACCGAACAAACTGTCAAGGTTTTTCACATGACTTATTTTATTTGACAGAAAGGAGAATAAATTGCCAAGTCAACATGTCAAGCTCACATGATTTTTCTTTCTTTCTTTTTTTCTTCCCCCCCCCCCCCCCACAGCTTCTTGCATTGTTCCGTTTCCTGTGTCTGCAATTGGGCTATGCTGCTCTGCGTCTGAGGCACTGGTGGGTCATTGCGGTAAGAGAGATCCCCCTCAGACAGGAACAGGGACAGACTTGCTTTGGATATGGACGGACAGACAGTGGCCTGGCTATGAAATCACATCACCTTTTTTTTCTCTCCATTGTTTTACAGATCACCACTCTAGTGACCAGTTCCTTTCTCGTCGCCAAAGTCATCCTCTCCAATGTGATTGCCAACCCCCCCTCTCTTACCAGACACAGTGTTTCTGAGCTTCTCACTTTCGCTTCTCTATTTAGGACATTAATTTACTGTTAGCCTATCCAGACAAGCTTTTATGAGGATTTACATGTATCCTAAAAAGCCAATGTATGATCTGAGCTCTGCCTTTCTTCAGTTGTCTGTGTTTGCACTGTGATAAAAGCCTGATATATTTTTTAACAAGGAAGTACAAAAGAAAAATGTGTCGCAACTCTGTTCAGCAACATCTCTTGGAAATGGTAGAAGTAGTATTGTTTATAGAAACACACACACACACACACACACACACACACCTGCCATTTGTCTCAGACGGGCCACTTGTCATTGCTTCCACAGCTGCTATCCCAGAATCCCTTTGGCTATGTGTTGCCCATCACTTCCTTCGTGGTGGCGTGGCTGGAGACGTGGTTCCTGGACTTCAAGGTACTCACCCAGGAGGCTGAAGATGAGAGGGGTGAGTGAGACACACACACACACACACACACACACACACACACACACACACACGGACAAAGAGCAGGGTAGGGTCTTCTGTTATCTTTCTACTCACTTTGCTCCCTCTTTTCCTCTCAGCCTATCTAGCTGCTGTGAATGCGGCATGTGAGCGGGCTCCCATGATCTACCCCCGGGCTGTGTCTGACGGACAGTTCTACTCACCACCAGAGTCCCTGGCAGGTATCACGTCTGTTTCTATGTATCCTACCCTCATTTGTTTCTTCAGGTGTCTCCTCTGCTACCTCTACATCGTCTTTCTAGCCTTCGTACAGCGTTGTCACATACCACTGTGATGCTACATGCTACTGTGTTGTTTGATTGACAGGCTCGGATGAGGATCTGGATGAGGAGGGTCTTGGTCGCAGGGCAGTCACAGTGCAAGTACGGTCACCCTCTACCTAACCACCGATGGTCCTGTCTCTGAACTGTGGCTTTGGTTGGAATGACTCTCTCTCTCTCTCTCCCTCCAGGAGAAGGAGTATGTTCGACTGGGCCGGGAGGCTATGGCTGTCGTGGAACAGATTCTGGTCCAGGAGGAGAACTGGAAGTTTGAGAAGAACAATGTGAGTGTGTTTGGTGTGTGTGCTGTGTGTCAGTCTGTGGGATAGTACAACGTGGTTATAGAAAGCTGTATGTAGTTGTGAACACGATTCTGATACGTTAGTTGTTGTTTTGCCCTGGCAGGACATAGGGGATTCTGTATACACTCTTGAGATCCCCTTCCATGGAAAGACCTTCATTCTGAAGGTACACCCTACCTGGCAACACTTTGTAGCCTATGCATGTGTGTCTTCACTATTTTCCATGTGTTTTTGTTTGTGGACGGGCTGATGAAACAATGTAGTTGAGTATTATCTAAGTCTATAGTGGATCACATGTTTGTGTTTTGAAGTTGACCATTTTGTTTTCCCAGGCCTTCATGCAGTGTGCAGCTGAGTTGGTGTACCAGGAGGTCATCTTGCAGCCAGAGAAGATGGTGCAGTGGAACAAAACTATTTCTGCGTGCCAGGTGACGCACTCTCCTCCCTTCTCCTCCAACTCATTCTCCTCCATCTCTTAAAACAGTCATTAGGAGTGAATGGAAAAAAAGAATATGTTTATTATGATTCAGAAAATGGATGTGTCTAACTTGTGGATGGATGTGCCATAGCTATAATGTGATGTGTATGTACATTGTTATGGCCTGTATGACGTTTCGATAGCCAACACCGTTCTCCATTCTCCCCTTCAGATCCTCCAGAGAGTAGATGACAACACGTTGGTGTCATACGATGTGTCTGCCGGGGCAGCAGGGGGCGTTGTGTCTGCTAGGTAAACAGCGTGTTCTAGATGAGGAGAGTAGCCAGCCAGCTTTGTTTCTCTGCTCAACAGTAGCATTGATTACTCCAGAGCATGACGCAAGTAAAGTAAAACGGAGAAGTAATCCATGGTCTTCATCTCTCTCAGGGACTTTGTGAATGTGCGGCGGGTGGAACGGAAACGTGACTGCTACGTGTCTGCTGGCATGGCAACCAACCATGACTCTAAACCTCCACACAGTCGCTACGTCAGGTCTGGCCTTGCCTCTTGCAGGCTTCTTTTTTTTTTTTAAATAAAAAAAATAATCTACAGAAAACTAGAATGAAAGTATGGAAATATCCAGCTGAACATTGATTTTGGTTAATTAGCTGAACGGGTTATGAGTGTATTTGGTTCCCATGGGAGGGAGTTAGTTAGTTAGTTATAACTTCTTTTTCCCAGGGGGAACTTCTTGTGTGGAATGGTAGGCTACAAACAAGTATAGCACTGATCACCGTGTCACCATTACAGCACCAATAAATCATCGATAATAAACACACAAATACAACTGCAATACAAATACAAAGTCCTCCTGTGCTAACATGTGATGTGCAGTAAACCAGTATGAATTATAGGTCTGCATTCGACTGGTCTGTTGATGAATAGGATACGAGGCTGATGATGATGATGATGATGGGCAAAACACTCCGTATCCACCGTGAAACTCAATCTTATGGACCAAAATCACGCGGTCAAGGCAGTCCACACTTAATCAGCTCTCTAAAACCGACACCGTACTCCAAAACAACAAAACATATAACGACACAAATAACAGCAGGGGCTAGGCTTTTATTGAGTCTTCTGTCATCTCTCTTTCCTCTTCTAAATCATCCCTTTACTTTCCCCCAGAGGTGAGAACGGTCCAGGAGGATTTGTGGTCCTCAAGTCCAGCAGTAACCCATCTGTCTGCACCTTTATCTGGGTCCTTAATACAGACCTCAAGGTAAGAGGTAGATTGATTGTGTGGTTTGTGTGTCGCTTTGATGTATTTGGTGTTGTTTGGCATTGTGTAACCTTCAACCCTAACCATCCATGTTTTTTTTTCTTGTTTTCCCTCAGGGACGACTGCCTCGCTACCTCATCCACCAGAGTCTGGCTGCCACCATGTTTGAGTTCATGGCGCATTTACGCCAGCGCATCTCTGAACTGCGGTCAACTGTCCGCTAGACCCCCCCCCCCCTCGCCCCCTCCATAGCAGGTTTGGAGGTGTCACTGCAGCTTTTGGAAACCCAAACAGCAGTTTGATTGAGATGATTGGGGATATCAAACTTACAGAGACTAGACTGGACTTCCCTGCGTAAAGGATGTGGTAGTGGTGTGTCTGAGTCTGCACCTTCACTACAGCTGAGCTCAGTCTATTGGAGGTGAGGAAGACTGAGGCTGTCAGAGAGGAGATGTTCTTTCTCTCCAATGGAGTTCGATGTTGTTTTTTTTAACACGTTACACCATTTTTGTTTTTGCTGTTGTACTTGTTTTGCCTTTTCTCTCACTGTGATATGAATGTCAGCTGCATATCTCTTCAGTCAGTCATGTCTAACTGTCTTGAATCAGTCTGACTCAGGTGTGACTGTATTTATTGAGACTTGTTGAGGCTGGACATCTGTTTGACTGCATGGATTTTTTTCTTCTTTCACTCTCACTGGAAGAGAACTGATGCAATGACTGGACTGTGGGATCGCCACCCCGTCTCTGAGCCTTATTCAACTGCACATTATGTAAGCCATTGATTGGCTGTTGTTTTTCTGTTTTGTTCCTCTGCACCGTCTTAACCGTGGTTCTCTGGTAAGCCTGCCTAGAGAAAACGGCTACACATAACCACAACAACAAACACTTGTTGCAAATGAATACACACACACACACACAGCTTATTCCTTTCTCCATCACTGCACTGTGATTGACTGGGAAGCAGTAGTGGCACTGTAGTCCTCCAGCCACTAGAGGGGGACACCACTGATCTTCTGAGAAATGGAGAGAGAAACAGAAATGGAGATAAATCTGGATGGCTGTGGTGACCCTTCTCCCTGACCCTTCGATCTGTCATCAGTAGCCCATGGACTCATCAGGACTTTGAAACTGTACTCCTTGGTGCCAGTATATAGCCTCAAGTGGCCTTTTTAACAGGAGGGAAGCCAACGGCCCTCATTGATAGTGGATATTAAGTGTTACTGATGAATATATCGCAGCCGGTGCAATAAGCCTTTACTGCCGATGTAGAAATATGGCAGTAAACAAATAATGATTCTGCGTTTTTTTATTTGTTTTGTTATCATGGTATATGCTGTATTTAGGATCAATGAAATTGACTTCAATTGGATCTGTGCTCTTTTCTGTGTGGAAAAAAAGGATACACCTCAATGTAAAAACATGCTGCCTCACAAATACCAATTTTCTAATCAGCTTGTGTCCAGAGCATGTTGATTGAGAGCTGAATCTCAGATATCAGATCACTGAACACTATTTTTGCGAGAACTCATTTTCCTCCCCCATGCCTAGCAGCCCTGTTAAAAAAGGCATAAGAGGGTCTTTGTTCTTTTTTGGGGGCTTATTTACAAGGGCATACATAATTACTACTTCTGCATAAGATGTCCAAATGACTAGGAACTGTTAATTAGTCATAGAAAAAACATATGTATAGATACTGCATCAAAATGTCACTTTTTTTTGTTAATAGAATAAGTTACTATCAGAATATACGGTCTCCAACTTCCCAGTTTAAATACCATGCCAAAACCGAATTTGCCTATGGAAATCACATGTAATTTGAATAGATTTTGCTGTATGGGAGTCACGTACTTAAGCAGACCTTAACTAACTGGGCAGAATAAAATGTTGATTGTGTGCCTTTGTCACAGTGACAGAAGTATGTCCACATTGTCTTTTACTTTTAGGATTTATTTTAGCAAAATAAAACTTGTTTGCCTGAGTATAACCAGGCTGACTAGTTTTACTTCAATTTTGTTTGTTTTCCTTTTTATGACTATTGGAATTATGTTCATCCTTAACTGCAGATCATTTACAAAAATGTGTTAACCAGAAATTATCATCAAAGATTTTACCGGAATAATGCCTTGTATTTTTTTTAATCAAGACGTAACCAGACTCATCTCTAATAAAACGTTTGAATGATTACTCTGTCATGTGTTGTGGTTGTGCTTTGTTACTTATTGAATGAACACCGGCTCCACCTCTCACTCCTACTTCTCAGCCACCCCAGTGAAGACAAACCCCTCAACCCTGCAGTCACCAAACCACCACCTACAGTCAGGCTACAAACCCTGGTTGTTGATGCGTCAAACATTGGTCTCTGTGTATGTGGAAATCAACTGATCAAGAATAGAAGCAATACTCAAGATATTCCCTCCTGATCTAATGGAACTGTGTATCCGACACAGGAGATATGAAGGAAGGCCTCTGTTGTCACAAGTGGTTGATTGTAAATGACTTATTTGATGCGGCAAAGGTTAAAAGACGTAACTCCCCATTTCTCAGTCTCTCTCTCCTCTACACACAAACCACACACACTCTCTCTCTCATATACTCCAATGCTTGAGCCTGGGGGTGTTTGTGTCATGATCATTACCCTGTGACCAGAGTCTGCCTCACATGCAAGTCACCCTCTTATAGAAGTTCTCATTTCTCCCAGAGCATATCATCACTAAGGTTACATGATTGTCCTCCAATGTCTAACCCTAACCCTATTATCTTATGTGTGTAATTGGCTCTGATATAGTATTTGTATTATATAGTATTTTTCATCTCACTTAGTGTTCCATCAAATTGGGAAATTTACCGGGCTTGGAGAATGCTGCCATGTGAATGACCTCGGGTGAACTGTCTAAAAAAATAAGAAATTCTGTCACAGTATACAGTTTACGGCAATGTTACCTAAACAAGAGGTCGACTTGTTTAGAACGAGAGCCTCACCAATATACAGTGCATTCGGAAAGTATTCAGACCACTTCATTAATTTACCACAGGTGGACTCCAATCAAGTCGTAGAAACATCTCAAGGATGATCAATGGAAACAGGATGTACCTGAGCTCAATTTCGAGTGTCATAGCAAAGGGTCTGAATACTTATGTAAAGGTGATATTTCAGTTTTCTATTTTTAATAAATGAGCAAACATTTCTAAAAACCTGTTTTCGCTTTGTCATTATGGGGTATTGTGTGTAGATTGATAAGGAAAAAATGTATTGAATCCATTTTAGAATAAGGCTGTAACATAACAAAATGTGGAAAAAGTGAAGGGGTCTGAATACTTTCCGAATGCACTGTATATGATATGAGCAAATTTGATCTGTTAAGCCTGTTATTAGCCTGGTTAGTGGCTAGCTAGCTATGGCTGCTGGGGGCAGAGGATTGTTAAGCTCACATGACTTTGCTGTGACTGTCTGCAGGGGTGTGTGTGTGTGCGTGTGTGTGTGTGTGTGTGTGTGTGTGTGTGTGTGTGTGTGTGTGTGTGTGTGTGTGTGTGTGTGCGTGTGTGTGTGTGTGTGTCGAAACTCACTGCTCCCCTCACTGCTTTAGTTCATGTAACAGATGAGAAGGCACTCTCCCTGGGCCACCCTCTCTTTAAGCCTCTCTGGTCCGAGGGAAGACTTTGGCCCATGATTTGGAGGGCCAGACATTTTTGGACCTCGCTTCTCTGGTCCTTTCCTTGATCTGGATCAAGAGCAGGATCTTGCATCAGCTTGTCAAAAGTGGATATCGGATGGGGTTGGGAACCTATGGACCAGTAACCTTCATAACAGAGACCTAAAGGGCAGCCCACTGTATGAGTCCATTTTAAATGTCCTCTGACTTTTGAATATCTGTGCAATGGTTTATTCATGAATGGGATCCTTTTCATCCAATTTCATACCCTCCTAATGTTGGAGAAGAATACCGGCTGAGGGAAAAAAAGTGGGCTTCATTCATTGGCTCATTTGTGCTTGTAATCTCTGTGTATGTGACGACGTTTTCTCCTATCCTGTGGATAATAATTCGCAAAAACAACAGAAGGTCCTGGATCTCATTTCATAGCAGCTCTTCACCTGCTCTAAGCAGAACAAGTAGGTACCTGTGGGTCGAAAGCGGTGGATATCGAGTGTTGGGCCAAGCGGAGTCCAACCCATCCATTCCTCAAACGTGTGTGTGTGTGTGTGTGTGTGTGTGTGTGTGTGTGTGTGTGTGTCTGTCTGTCTGTCTGTCTGTCTGTCTGTCTGTCTGTCTGTCTGTACCTGGATAAGGCTTTAGAAACTGTATTGTTTGAATAGTGTCTCAAACAAATATCTGTTTGTCTCACATCTCTGTCTCTCTCAGAGATGGGCTCTGCCTTTAAGAAGTTCTGTGCTCGGTTCTGCTGCTGCTGTTGCTGTAGCGAAGATGAGGAAGAGGAGAAGCAGCCTTTACTCACGTAATGTGCCCCTATGACACCCCACAACTTCATACATGCATCCTTACAATAGCTCTCGGCAGTTGCATGCACCCCAGCAATGTCACGAATCCCCATGTGATGCGTATGCTTTTCCAGAACAATTAATTCACTTGTAATGTCATTACATGCCTCCTACAATCACCCTACTGTAAGTTAAACCACATCCTGGAACCAACCAACAAACATCCCCACAGTGTGTAGTTAACTGTATTGATTAAAGCTTGTGGAGTAGTCAGCCAAATTTGTCACCTGATTTCTTGATCCGTGTTTGTGTTTTACAGTCACGACACTTTGGAGTACTTTGACCGGGAGGCGAAAAAGAGGAGAGACCAGGAGACCAACCTGTGGAGTGAGCCAGGAGACCCCAGCCACTCGGAACGAGACGACGACCGCATCCTGTACAATCTGCTCCAGAACAGGGCCAAGACCCGCAGGGGCTCCACTGTACTATTGGACTCATACTTACATTGTCTCAGTCCTCCAAGTGTAGAATGTTTTCCACTGCTTCTTGTAGTTCCTCTTTAAAGGGATAGTTCACTATTTTACACCTTCTAGTCAGATGTTTCCTTACCTTGAAAGTAGTCTATTGGCCAGGAGAAAGTGTAATCTATGGTTCAGAGTTGCTTAAATAGCCACTACTTACTTAAGATAACTTTAGCCATTGCTAAAAAATAAACAACGGGAGTGATTGGGGAACAAAAAAAAAGTTCAACATTTCCATCCAAATGCTCGGAAGGTCTGGTGGACCAACGCGTCAAACCTTCGTTTACACAATAGAAAGACTGGGAGAAACTGCCGGTCACATTGCCATTGGCTTTACCTTGCATCATCTCCCACAACACAGATTGATCCCAGTCCCACCACACATTTCTGATTCAGAGCCATGTGCTTGCAGTCTTGTGATTCGCCGAAATCAAAAAATGCTTTATTCCGGAAATTCACTCCAACTACGGCCAGGTTTGAATCATTGTTATTCCAGGCTTATATGTGCTGTAGCCTGAGCACGAGTAGTGGCTATTTAAACAAGTAGTGGCTATTTAAACAACTCTGAAGCATGGATTACATTGGTCCATAGGTCCATAGTGGCCCATAGGCTCTCCTGGCCCATAGACTACTTTCAAGGTGAGGAACTATCCTTTTCTGGTTCTCCTTTGTTTGTTGGTTGAACGTGATGCAATATCTTATTAGCTTTAGTTGATTGACCTACATAATATCTGTGGTGGCCATTGTGCTGAATACCATATGTATTGTTTTTGTGTTTTATGCTGCATCCTCGTTCTCTCCCTCTGTAGGGCTACCGGCGTATGAGCGTAAACATTGAGGCCATGAGAGATAGTCGCCGGGAGGTCAGAGACAGATGGAAGGTGATCCTGGAGGACCTAGGTGAGAAAGAGGGAAATGGAATGAAAAAGAGAGTGTAGGAAAGCAATAACAGATAGTTCGACTCAAAGTTTGTTTGGTTGTTACATTGTATTTTTTCTTTTTATTTAGTCCGGTTCGTTTCACATTGCCCAATTGCGAGCGCACCACAGTTCTATACAAAATCATGTCCTGATGCAGGATCGTTCACTCATTGGCCAGATTTAACAAACAAATCGCACACTATATCAAATCCCACACTTCACAGTCCAAAGGTTATCAAAACAACACATAGTCCCAACAAAAACAAAAAGGCCAGAACAAAAATATATATTGTTACGTAAATGAAGGGGCATAGGGTCATAGGCCTATGTAATAATTTAGTAACTCACCACTATCTGTATGAATTAGTGGAGATAGTTGGGTAGGAGCTGGAGCCGATGACAGGTGGGAACTTGTCCTTCTCATCCCCCGAGCTACCACTTCTCCTTCGGACATCGTGCACCTTGATATACTGTTGCCTGAGTTTGTATGTGGTTTTTTTTACCTTTAAATGGCACTGCTCACCGGTTTGATGAAATCCCCTGTCGCCTAACTTGTTACTGAACATGTTGAATGTATCAGAATTTGTATGTGTTTTCTCGAGCTGATCTTTTAATGAAGTCGTCCGCCCATATTTCCAAGAGGCATTTGACCTCTTCTTCACTCCATGTGAACAAATTTTTTAACAGCTTTGGTCTTTTTGCTAGCTTTCGTTTCACAGCTGTCTGCTACCTGCATTCTCTTTTTGCTAACATCAACAACAACCGCCAAACATTAACCCACAAACAGTTTATTTCCTGTGATTGGTCTGGACCTTTGCCAAATTGTGTTCACACTAGCACCGCACCACGGTTCGAATGGAATGGGACCGAGACCACCCTTTTTTGGCGAACTACGGTCCGATTGTATGGTGCGCACTCAAGTTCAGATGGAGTGTTCACACTTGTCCAAACAATCCGAACTGAGCAAAAAGTTTGCTACGTCCGCACTAAATGAGGTAGGTGTGAAAGCGCCCTCAGAAAGAGGGTGGCTGTTCCATCCCAGTAACCGTGAACTCTCATTGGATCAGGGTTCATGGCTGAGGCAGAGTCCCTGCTGACGGTGTCTGCTAGTGCGTCGTATGACCGCATGCGTAACGCCCCGGCTGCCCGCACACTACTGCAAACCCTCCACTCTGAGACCTCCATCTTCAGAACCAGCGAGCCTCCGCCCGAGAGATACCTCTTCATCCTGGTGAGAGCAGCCATACACTGGAGGGATGAAAGAGGGTGTTGTATTCACACTGCTCTCACCCCCCCCCTTCCTTCATTCACTTTGTATCATTCCCTCTGCCCTTCTTCCTCTCTCTATCCCTCCCTCTCCTTTTTTCCTCCACAGGATCGTCTTATATACCTGGATGCAGCTGAGGACTTTGTGGCAAAGGCACGGCACTTACACCCCAAGCGTGATTCTGATGAAGAAGATGAAGAAGACCCAGCTGCCATCAACCTTCCACAGCTCTTGGCTAGAGTGGACCGTGCCATGAATGGAGGCGGAAGTGATGATGATGATGATGAAGGGAGCGGAGGAGAGGATGACTTCATGGCCAGACAATAAGTTACATGGGCTGCAGTGATCATACAAAGCAGGCAGGGGGCAGTAGTTGTTAATGTTGCAGAGTTGAGGGGTTACAGCACACGGTAGCTACATCATACCTGAAGTATGCTTAGTCACTCTCTATTTGCAACAGCACTGCCACTGCTAAAGGTTTAAATAGATGTTTGTCATGTCCCCATAGCAAAATCTTGATACAGACTCTGTTTTCTTTTTCACTGTTTAGCCGGACTTAGCTGGGTTTCAGGTGCATTATGGAGAGTTCTGGACGCTGTTATTTTTGTCCATCAGAGTGGTTACTAAACTCAGTCTGTTCATTGTTTGGTCCAAGTAAACATAGCACTAAAACCTGCAGGGCACAGAAGTCCTATGAGCAAGACGTTCCTCTCCACGTTGTCTCATGATTACCAGCACTTGTTTGATTTTGTCACAAGTTTTCCTTTTGACATCTGTTGGGTAGGATATTTAAATATGAATATGTTGCTGTCCAGCTCGTCAGTGTAACCAAATAAGCTGTTTTGTAATTCTTCATTTTCATTTGAATATATTAGGTAACTGTTACTGTCAATTGAAAAGGTATCAAGAGCAACTTGTTTTGTTTTTGTGCTCAAGGTTTACAGAGATGAAGAGGATATTTTAGAGTTTAATTTGTTCCTTTAGAGATACTGTGTATAACAACATGTTGGAAAAGCAGGCTTGAGCAGATGTCTGTGGTGGTAACACTG
>NC_139663.1:9442302-9444802 GCF_951799395.1 Argentina silus
AGTAACACCGTTTGTACACTTTTCCCATTTGTATTAGGTATTATACCAGGGAAATCTCATACTATCATAGACCTGGTGAAATATGGTATTTGAGATGGTTATCTGATGGCATCCTCAGTGTGATGGAGAGGCAGACACATGCTCTGGGGTGTGTTCTTTCAGCTGTGCCACAAGCTAATCCTCCTGCTGCCTGGAAAAGACCAGGGTGACCTTATGGCCTTGTGATGTCTGCACACTGAATGAACTCCACCTGCCCCCCTTCCTCAGCTAACGTCATAGACAGGTTGGCTGCATCTAGTATTGGCATTGGGTCAGCATTATATGTAGTGGTGCATTCTGTCCCAGTTGCATGCAATGAAACCTTCTGGCATTGAAATGGAAGGATGTTTTACAAGCTGAATGAACATATATGTTAATATGTATTGTATTCTGATTAACTGTGATTGTATTTATTGATATATATTGATATGAGGTATGAACATGCACAGATCCAGCAGGTAAGAGAAAGGGAATGTGTAGATAAGATATCAATGTTTCTTGAAAAGTGACAGGGGGAGAGTAAGAGAGAAATGGAAAACTGAAGAGGTAAAGTACGGGACGAGGGGAGAGGCACGGGAGGGGGGGGGGGGGGGGGGGGGCGGTAATCAACATACATTGGCATCGATCCCTCCCCTTCAACCTCCAGACCTCCAGAAGTCCTTCACACACTCTAATCCTTCTAGAGGGGACAGAACGTTCCAACATGATCCCACCCTGCACGCCTAGGCCAGAGACGTGTGTGTGTTGACAGGTCTGATAGGTTCCAAATACCAATGATGTTTGATCAGGACTCATCGTCCATAATGGCATTGTTCTAAAAAGTGACCTTTGTCCTTGTGTGATCCTAGTCAGCCACTTGTGTACTAACTTTTGACTAATGTATCCAATGTAATGTTCATTAATAGATAGTACAGAATGCTGTGAGCTTCCACTGGTGTTTCTGTTATCCTGTGCTGGGTTTGACATGTTTTCACATAGAATTATTTTTCTATAATAAAATCTGAGGTGCTTTTCACTTTTTGCCTGTCTGTTGACCTACTTCATTTTGCACTTTGAGTACATTCAGTTTTGATTATATATTTTTGCTGATGCATACAGTACTGGTTAGACGGGAGTAATAACACCCATAATGGACTTCCCAGTTTTACATAACCACACTGAAAACTTAACTTAAATAATAGATGAAGGTGGAATCTCTCATACAGTGCATCTCTCAAAATAACTCTGATGTCTCTAGAGGAAAGAGGGGAAAGACAGCCACACACCCACACAAACACCCACACCCACACCCACACACACACACCCACACCCACACCCACACCACACACACACACACACACACACACACACACACACACACACACACACACACACACACACACAGATGCACACATAGATTATCATAAGCATGACTGACGCTCAGCTGTAAACATCTAAATATGAAGTGTGTTGTGACCCTTTTAAACTCAAATAAACTTGAAACACACACACACACACACAATGTAGGGAGTGGCGGTGATAGATTATCATAAGCATGACTGACTATGAGCTGTAAACAAGGCTAACTCGTGACCTGGCCCCTACAGGCTTCATTTCAGGCTGCAACAGCTCATCTTGGCTGGACTGTTTAATATACAGCTTTACTACAGAGTTACAGGAAATATGTCCAACGACTGCTGGACGAGGAAAAGTACTCTGTCTTTATAATTCAAAAGATGGAGGAAGAAAATTGGCTGAAGGAAGAGATAGACAGACAGACTGACTAACGCACTGACTGAGTAACTGCTGGCTGGGTCTAGTCTAATCTTCCCTGCCCCCCCCCACATTTTATACCTCTCTCATTTATCTTTTATTTTCCTCTCTCTGAGCTATCTCCAGAACACACTGTTCCCCTCTTGCCTCAGAGGTTGTCACCCCTCTACTTATTTCCCTACTCCTCTTGCCAATTACTCTCGACTATGCCTCCTGACTTCTTATTTCTCCTGACTTCTTTCATTAAGTCTTTATCTCTTCCACTTCTCTTCCTACTATGCCCCCCCCCCTCCCCGTCTCTCTCTGTCTCTCTGTGTCAGGGTGCTGGGGGTGGTTATGACCTAGGTATTATTAGCTGGGTAAACATTGATATTGCCAGAGAGACAGAGAAGAGACAGCCATATGTGCCTGTTCTTCCACCTCTGATCTCTTAATCCCTCTCTGTTTTATCAGAGATTTGGGTCCTCTGCCTTTCCCCCCCTATCTACAATATTAGCCCCCCACACCACCAGAGCCCCAACATACCACACCCCACACAAGCACGGCCAGAATCCACCACACACTCTGCCAATCTCCAGTGGCAGCCAAGGAATGTCAGTTGACATGGAGAGAGTTCACGTGGGCAAACCACACTCAACAACCACACTCAACAACCACACTCCCCGAATCCATTCAGTCGATCCATACCACCTGGCACCTTCCTACACCA
>NC_139663.1:9449802-9504802 GCF_951799395.1 Argentina silus
CATGGCCATTACCTTTCTCAGTTCCTATGGCAACCCTACCCTGCTCTTGCAGCCTTTAGGTGGTGGTGGTGGTGATAGTATAGTGGTGGTGGCAGTGACAGTATGTGTGTTCCGTATCGATGGGAATTGCTGTTAGAACTTCAGCAAACAGAATGCTACATTTATTTACAGTTATGATTAGTGCTATTTTGGAGCATGCACTAAATCGCTCTCTCTCACACACACACACAGGCAGGCAGGGAGGCATGTTAGTGCACGCACGCACGCATACACAGCTCTTAAGAATTGTTTAACATCTAAATGCACTCAGCTATGAATGACGAAGAGAGTTTGTCAGATTCATCTGTTTCTAAAGGCATGGGCATATGGTGTCTGTCTTCAGTACTGTTGGGTCTGGTGTAGCTCATTGTACAGTGTCTGGCTGTTCTGACTCTATTAAAGCCACTGTTACAGTCCAAATGGTTCTGCCCTAGAGCAAGGATCCAACCCAAGTCATCTATACCCCCTGTGAGCACCAGGCTTCTGTCTTTTTGAACACAGTGCCCATTGTCGGTGAGAAAGAATAAAATGGAGTGAGACATGAGAGAGAGAGAGAGACAGAGACAGAGACAGAGACAGAGAGATAGCGGTGCAGGGACATGGACAGACCTGAGTTTTGTATTCTTCTTTCTTTCTGAGCCCATCTGACATATACCTTTTGAATTACTGGAAGGGAATACTTTAGAGAAAAAGAGAGAGAGAGAAAGAGAGGGAGATAAGGTCATGAATACACGTTTCCCCTCTCGTTCTCTCCTGCACCCTGAGGAGAATGGATGACTGACAGGCATGTCTCCCCCTCTGTGGTGGTAGCAGCATGTGTGTGTGTGTGTGTGTCTGTGTGTGTGTGTGTGTGTGTGTGTGTCGGTAGGGGGGTGGGGTGGGGGGGGTTAGATAAGTTGTCTGTGGTGTGCCCACCACCGATTCATGCTAATTAACACATCTCCATACACACAATGATCTCGTTAATGCAAAATTACTGAGTTAGCCACAGACACCAATTAACTTGAATTTGGTCTTTTGGGACGAGTGGGGAGGGCTGACAAGCCCCACTTCCACCCCCTGAGTGTACTGTTCCTGCCCACTGTTTACCCCTCGTCCCCTGGTGTACTTTGGTGAGCTCATTATAGATGATTGTCAATGGAAATCAATGGCCGGCAACTCACAGTCCTCTTTGGGTGGAGGGGTCAAACAGACACTTTCATGTAAATTTTCTCAGACAGCCCCTTTGAATTTCTAAGCTCCCTTCTAATATTGTTGTTTGTTTTATGTTTTTTATCAACATGACCAGTCCCATGATAATAGCGATATCCGTTCTCTATTTGCAGTGATTGTGGCAGAGCTAAAGTGTTTGCCATCATGCGCTTTTATCCTACAAAGCAACCATTTCTTTTTGAGCTCATTTGAATGCAATAAACCAGCATAGAAGTCAGCTCCAGTTCTGGGGACCCACAGTTCTTTATCCGTTTTTTGGGTGCCCTGCGCTAACTGAACACACCTGATTCAACTCATCAAGGGCTTGATGACTACCTACTGTAGCTGATTTGTTGAATCCGGTGGAGAAATGGGAAATAACAAAAATGTCTCCTGTGTCCTGAGGACTGGAGTTGAGAGACGCTGGCTGAGAGTGTGTTTGCGCTCCTCCAGACTCAGTGTTGACCTGGACATGATCCTGGGCTAAATACAGAAACAAAGATGAAAGATGGGTCAATGCGGTCCATGACTGCCCATTCTTCTTGGGAATTTGATTTTGGTCCACTGCCAAAGGGCTGTGCAGACAATGATCTTCAGTAAAATTATACTCAATCTCAAACTTCCATTTGGTTACAGTATCATAAGATACATTTGATTTAGAATCCTATATGTTATCTTAAAAAGGGGATGAGGGGCTGTCAACCTCAATATGAGAGTTTGAGTCACAGAGTAAATCACATATTCTTCTGCCTATTAGATTGTTGAACTTCACTGTAAGTTTACCATCACCTGTATAGAAACTCAATATGAATAGCTATATTTTTAGAGGGCCCTTTATTCAACATGTCTGAGGTATATAATGGTAAAAGATAAACAAATTAATTAATAGATGAATTCCCCCTTTTCCACCCTCGCTAGCAAAAAAAAGTGTTGTCTAAACCAAGCTCCAAAAGCATTTGTCTCCATAATTGTCAAGGGCTTCACAAGTTGTCCTGGAACACTCAACAGCTAAATGATATCAATTTGCTACATTTGTGTGCAGTGCGTGAATTAAGGGGTGTGGTTGGCTGATGGAGTCTGAGAGATAATAATAGCAGAGAAAAGGTAGAGACAGAGAAGAGGGAGGGAAGGGGAATGAGGAGGATGACACAATGACATGCCGACAGTTAACGCTCAGGACTCGGTAGGTAACGGCACTTTACCCGGGGAAGAATACACACAGTTCCTACTTGACAGCATGGCTGTATGTCTAAAGCCATCATTACCAGAGTATGACATTCCACAGGCCAAACCATCGCTACTCACTTCGGGAATAAGTCAGTGAAAGTATCTGTGAAACAGGTGTCAGTGTGTGAGTTTGTGTCAGTGTGTGATTTTTTTACTTGAACGACCTGAATGTGTGAATTGTGTGTGTGTGTGTGTGTGTGTGTGTGTGTGTGTGTGTGTGTGTGTGTGTGTGTGTGTTTGTGTATTTCATGAGAAGGAAAAAGGTGTAAATAAATGACCACCAACCTCACAGTAGGCAGCCAGGGACAGTGAGGCAGCTTTGCTGTCTGTTGTTTTGTTTTGTTTGCCTGTACTCAATAGATTTGTTTAAATTTTCATGAGGCCAAATGCAGGGGCACTGGTCCCCTGCTGAATTTAATGCAGCACAATACCTGTGGAAAATCAGAATGCGGTGGGGCTGGGTGGGGGGTTGAGATAGGGATTTTTTTCCATTCCACATCTCTATTGTGTGTAGTGTCATCACACTGTCTCTGCTGTCTCCCCTTGAGTACAACACATCCCATTAGAAATGAATTGAATCGGGTTGAGAAAGGCCACTTCAATTCTAGTGAGGCCGTTTCTAGTGAGGCACCGAAAACGACGCTATTGTGCATCACTCTCCGCGCAAAATGCCAATAGGAAAAGATAGTTGTTTTTTGTCAATGGTTGGCATCTTCTCTCCCTGACAAATAGGTGTTGTGTAAAACTCTGATACTCAAAACCATTCCTAGACGCATTCAACTCCACAAGAGACCTTTATATTATAATATAAAAGTTTCATCCAGGACAAAGTTTCTCGGATGGGTTATCTTGACGTTTTATTGCAGTAAGTGTTGAATGCCAATGCTGGCTTAATCATCATTATTTCTGTCATGTTTTCTATGTTCAGTTCATTATATTCTCTGCGGTTTCTGTTGTAAAAGGTCACTCATGACGTTGCTTGACAAGCTAATATAGCTCTATGGTGTGGTCCAAGCGGTACAGCATAGCTGCACAATGAAGCATATTTCCCTCTGGGGTGAAAGGTTAACATGTGTCATTCTTGTACTGTGTAACTGCATGAAAACATGCCATGGCTATGTTCCTAACAATCTAAATGAACATCACTCCTCTTAATTAACCATTTAGACTTGATCGCCTCTTTATCCAACACCTCATCATCTTATTTGCATATCTAATTTACCCTTGTCATGCAATCAATCAATCCTTCATCGAGTAATTTGCACAATCAAGCATGTCATTCTTTAAAATCCTTAATCTTCATTTAGGACTTCAGATATGACAGTTCCAATTAAAACCCACTGCCTCTATGACGTATCACTGCAAAAACTGTGTGTGTTGTACCAAACCTTTTTTTTCCTGCTGTGGTTTGCTGTCCTTTACATCTCTTCTGCTGTACAGTAGTCTGTTCATGTTAGTGATGTTGTTTTCCTTCAAACACAGCCGTGTGCTGGACTCTCCCTCCCTCCCCTCCTCTCCAAGTCAGACTCGGGTCTCATTTAATGAGTTAAGAACTGAACGGCTTTTTCTTTTCTAAATATAGACCGTATGCTGGCTTGCTAGCTCTTACAATAAGCAGCATTCACCTGCATATCACGACTGTTTATCAGAACAGCGCAGTGTTTTTTATCTCAATATGAGAGAGGCCTTGGGGGGAAAAAAACATCAACAACTCAACTGTTGAGGCTTACAAACGATGGTAGCCAATGATCAAAAGGTGTCCCTCTACACAAAAAGACAGCACCAAGTCAGAGGGTGTGTGGTCACCATGTCAACAGATGCAAATCTTCAGTGTTCCAGCAGCATTGTGTGGCATATTATTTTTGTATCACTTCATTAAGACTTTATGGCCTATAATAGATATAATACAGTACAATAGGTTAGATGCAATTCAACCTATGAGATAATAGCTTGTGTGTGTGTGTGTGTGTGTGTGTGTGTGTGTGTGTGTGTGTGTGTGTGTGTGTGTGTGTGTGTGTGTGTGTGTGTGTGTGTGTGTGCGCTAACATTGAGTTATAACATTAGTTGCTTCTGAGTAGCAAGTAAGAGAGAGGGGAGAGATGGGAGAGCTGAGATGGGGACGTAGAGATGAGGGGAGATGGATAACGGGGAGAGGGAATAGATTTCTACATACAGAAACTTTGAATACACTTGGGTATCTATGACATGCAGTGAGAACTTTATGGAATTTAATAAAAGAAAAGAACTATAGATATAAAATGAGTGTCTTTTGGGATTAGAGTGAGGTTTATGTCCTGAAAGGGGGGTATTTGGGGTTATATGTCGTTCAGAGCCAGCAAAGACAGTCAAAAAGAAAAGGGGGATGTATATAAATATATATATGTATATCTCAAAGTGCTGCGACAGGCTGTTTTTCTCAGCTGTAGTCCCATATAAGCCAGCATGAGACTTCTTTCAGCATTTTCAGTCTTTTTTTCCTTTTCTTTTTTTACACACACACACACACACACACACACACACACACACACACACACGCACACACACACGCATGCACACACATACACACTAAGATTGTTCCCATTTTGAGGGAAAGTGAAGAAACACTGGATCAAAGCCGGTAAGGGTCCAGTAAAGGGTTCTTAATTGAGGTCAGCCACAGCTTAGAGAGATCTGGTGAACCCAATATGGTCTCAGACCAGTCCAGCTGAGGTTGGGCTCTCATCCACTGCATCTCACCACTGCATGAGAGTACACAGTGTATGCGGTATTTGCAAGTACAACACTTTCATTCAGAGGACAATGTCTCTGTTTCACTGGAGGACTACGAAATCAGCTTTGTGTTTGTACCATTGATGATATATTGCACACAGAGGCGGTTGGTGACCAATAATTGAATTGGTGAATTACATTTAGGTTTTCTATAAAGGCTTTTATTGTCCTACATCTTTATTGTCATGAAGATATGTGTTTTGATTAGCTGTGTTAAGGCAATATATTTCTATGGTGGTAAGAATACTGTAGGTCTTCACTTGGCCAAGTCGTGTATTGTTATGGTGTCAATGGTTTGTTCACCACATCCCTATGGTTATATTGTGTGTTTGAACGCAACATTTATTCAAGCATCTATGATGTGAGCCACGAGGCAGCTACAAAGTCTCCAAGATGGGAATGTGAGAAACAGTGAGTGCATTAGCGGCGCGTCATCCATTTTTAAAGAGTTTCTTTAGGCAAATGCAGATCTGCGCTATGAAATGACACTTGCTGAACTCAAATGAAAGTTGCTTCAACGACTTTTACATTCTTGCTGCAGATGTTTCATGATTCCATCTGGTGACCATTCACTCGCTCAGTAAATCAGATGAAATAATTAATAGTTATTATTAATAATAATACGTTTGTATACGATAATAATAATGATAATTATAATAATACCGTCATTATTGATTGGTTATAGTAGCCGAATATCTTATTCTATGTTAAGCCTATTCTAATTTACATCTCAAATATACAAATAGTGGATACTAAATATTAAATATAATTTATATGAATTTAGCCATTTTTAAAGAGATTATTGACTAGATATATATTTTTGTCACTTGAAAATTACGCAGATACGCAATACGCTTTGTGGTTGTATTATCGGTTACCATATGGACGTGTCTTAATCTACAACAGATGACACTTAGGGAGAATATGACAAATTCACTTTTATTCGTAGCATGCTACACTTTTCATTCAAGCCTCATCTTGGTACCAAAATCATGCAGCGTCAGTGATTTCAAAAAGTGAAAAAACAGTAGGTCCAATGATCACGTACAAACCAAGCAGCGTGCATGCTGACCGGGACAAACTCTCGGTAAAGCAGTAATGGGGTTAATTAATAAACGTGCAAAAACCCCGCACCTTGAGTGTTTTTGCCCGACATGCAACCATGAAACTGGACCAATAAAAAGATACTTTTCAGAGAATACCCACGTCCACAATGTACGCTGTCAGAACTGGAATGGAACAAGTCACTATCATGCGTTAGACTGACGAGTATGTGATGTTAGGCTACAATCAACATTTGCAATTAGACTGAGGTAACAACGTGTAAACATTTTCTTTTATCATACCATTCCGTTACTTTGTTCAAGTTGGCAAACAGAACCATTTTCTCTCCAACGATACAGATCAACAGCTTATAGGCTAGGCCTACATGTAAACAATTATACATTGCTGGTTCTTTGCGCACAAACTTTTTTATGTGAGAGATTGGTCGTTTGATGCAATCAAAGTCTTTGTTGGCAATGGTTTTTTTTAGTAAGGAAATTAAACGCTTTGCATATCATAATGTCGCACCGAGAGACAGAGCGCCTCGGACAGGTGCATGGTGAGGTTACGGTCCGCGCTGCACACCCCTCCCCATCACAGCAGCTAGCTGAGTCCGATCATGACCGCTTCCACGTCTTTGGAAGGTCTACGGTCCTTCACCAGAAAGTTAATCATACTCTCAGATTTGATCATGAGGTTGCAGCCGAGGAAGAATATACCGAACATGACGGTGAGCGACAGCACGCACAGAACAGCGATCTGTACGACGCGCATGATGAAGAGTTTGCGCTCGTCCGGTGGCAGGACCAGCGAGCCACCGTCACTGGTTGCCACGTCGGTCCCGTTACAGCAGTTCACCAGAGTCCCGGCGAGAGCTTGGCTCCTGTTGAACAGCGTGCCCTGGGTCAGGACAGCTTGGTCGAAGAAGGAGCCGTTCATGTCTCCAAGGTTGTCAAAGAGCGCTATGGATAGGGCGCACGGTTCCACCAGACACACTCACCTCACGATAAAATCCCGTGTCGAAGTTGCACTTTGCGGTATGCGTCTAAGAAGAAAACAAGAAAACAAATTAAAGAATGGAAAAAATACTGTTTTAGAATACCGCCATGAGCATAAACGGAACCATCGGTGAAAGTTGTTTGTCTATGCGTTATAGCCTACCTTAAAACTATAACGACTAATTCAGACTCCCTATTCAGTCCCGTCAGTCTCGCACCGGTAAGTAAAAGTAATGAACTGAGCACAACTTCTACGTAATTCAGACTTCAAGTGGATCCCCTTGGACATATCGAATAAAGTGTAGATCGTGTCTTCTTCTGGTGTAATGTGAGACTGCACCTCTGCTCGCGTGTGCGCTTTTGTGCCAAGTCTCTGGTGCGTTCCAAGGCGACGATGAGGTCCCCGTGGACCACACCATCAAATTTCCTCGAGGGGAGGTGGGTGCGGAGAGTATTGGCGCACGCAGCTCTCATCGACTTGAAGCGAGAGTGGGCTACGCATGTAATCGTATTATTAAAGAAAGTTAATAAACAATAAAGGCAATACTGATTTAATATTAGCAGAATTCTGATGTCGATTATGAGTGTGAGTGGTAGTTGCAATGGTTGATAACAATTGAGGAAACGGTAGGCTATAAAGTTAATATTACTTTACGCTGAATTACTCTTTGACTTGCAAACCTATTGACTACAGTGGCACAGTGAAATGGCCAAATATGAGAGCCAAGCAAGGGGCCCAATGTACAGTATAGGCTACTGTGCTCAACAGAATGTCCTTATGAGAGTAGGAGTGAGGGAGAGATGGAGAACTTCTAATTGAGAGATAGAGAAATAGAATGTGATGTAATGTTTTTTTTTTGTTTTTTTTTCTGTGAAGCGCATTGCATCTGTGTACGAAATAGGATATATAAATAAAGTTTGATTTGACTTTATAATACTCAGAAACCTTGGCAAACTTTTCAGAGAAATCTATTTTTGTTCCTCTGTGGTTCATAGCTGGTGTTATTTTCCTAGAGATTACCTCACTGGGGAGCAGGCGCTCTCTGATTTATTAAAATGGGTTATTCAAATATCAGTTTATCTCAAGTGCTCAGTCTATAGCCATTGCAGCTGCCAAGGGAGCCAACCCCCTGACGAACATAAAGCCCGTGCAGCACCTCTAGATAAAGTGCTATGAGAGGATCACTGACTCTACTAATAAAATAGATAATGCATGTGTGATAGACACTTCATCTGAAACAGTCTTCTCACATAAAAAGCTCATGATTCTATTCATTGTAAGGAAGGACATTTTCTCTTCCCATTTTGGCTTTTAACGACAAGATTATTGTGCACATGAAGTCGCTATTACTGTAACACACTGGGGACCTCTCACAGGGACCCCCTAGAAGTTATTGTGCTCATGATGGTATTCATCTCATGAAGAAAGAGCACTTTATTGCCCATTACATAGGGAAATGGAAATGAGTCTTTTTGCATGATGATCTGCTGTATCTCTCTGACTCTATTACTATTATCCCCCACACAATCAATCAAGGCTGTATTCATGGAAGGAATTCATAAATCGACATGGTTAGTATTAGTATTTATGTTACATAGCCTTCATTGTATTAATATAGTTAGTATTCTTGTTACATTGCCTACACAGTATCATATAGGTAAGAATGGCTTCAACAGGTGTACCACACCTGAATGCATTTCAAATACTCCCTCAGAAAATGTGAGAGAATTCTCGCTCAAAGTTTCAGCCCTAAGCCTCTGTTTGTCTTCAAAACACAGGCTGTGAAATTCAATTTGGGATGCTCCTTATGTCTGGCTAAGCGGCTTTCAACCACTGACTGACAAGCGTGTGTACAAACAATGATTAACTCGTTACACAAACACCTTTAATTAGGTTTCTAGGTGGTCAGTTTCAGTTCATTTATCACCGTGATAGCAGAAGACCAAAAAAGTGTTTGGTGTCCAACAAGCTAGAATAATCTTATTAGCTTTTTAATTTAGCTCTTGGATTTGTCTATATGTAAACTAGTGCTGTGCAAATGTAATTTTGTTCATTCATTTTTATTGTATATCTGATTATGCAGAGCAACACAGACTTGATTCCTTTGTAAATACATGAATTTGTCTTTGTGACAAAAAAAGAAAAACACATTTGCCTATTTATGAGACACTAGCAGCCCACACAAAGACTGCAAGTCAAAGACTGCATACTTCAAAGCACAGAAATACTTTGATTTCAAAATCAAAGTGGGGAAATTCTTGAATGAAGTTTATTCTCTTTTCAGTCGTCTTATAGTGTACAAATACTTCGTTGTTGAGTTGTTCTTAACACAACAAAGTCCACTCAAAACTTTTCTGTCACTCACCTGCATGGTAGTATGTAGTCTTATATAACAGTATAAAACCACATACTTTCTGAGAAGCGCTACATCTACACTCATCTACACTCATTTAGCACTTTATTAACACTATACTAATACTGGGTAGGGCCTCCCTTTATTAGGAACACTATACTAATACTGGGTAGGGCCTCCCCTTATTAGGAACACTATACTAATACTGGGTAGGGCCTCCCTTTATTAGGAACACTATACTAATACTGGGTAGGGCCTCCTTTTGCTCTCAAAACAGCCTCAATTCTTCGTGGCATTGATTACAAGATGTTGGAAACATTCCTTTGAGATTCGGGTCCATGATGACATGATTGCATCACGCAATTCCTCCAGATTTTTCAGGTGCACTTTCAAGCTGTGAATCTCCCGTTCTACCACATCCCAAAGGTGTTCTGTTGGATTCAGATCCGGTGACTGGGAAGGCCACTGAAGAACACTGAACTCATTGTCATGTTCATGAAACCAGTTTGAGACGACTTTTGCTTTGTGACACGGTGCATTATCATGCTGGAAGTAGCCATTAGAAGATGGGTAAATTGTGGCCATGAAGGGATGTACATGGTCAGCAACAACACTCAAATAGGCTGTGGCATTCAAGCCATGATTGATTGGTACTAACGGAACCAAAGTGTGCCAAGAAAACATTCCCCACACTATTACACCACCTCAACCATGAGAAGGTGTACAGGTGTTCCTAATAAAGTGTTCGGTGAGTGTATATTTAAAGCCAATGGCCTACAAGTTAATGATACCACAAACATCAAAGAAAAATAGAACTCAACACGGGTGTCAGTGTGTTAATAAATACTGCCTATATCATGACTCCCACCATGTATCAAGATATAAATAGGGATGGAGATACATATAGTGATGTATGTGTGTCTCAGACTAGTTCCTTAGCAACAGTAGACCTGTGAGCATAGTGACAGATGGTTGGTAAAGTTATTTTGGTTGAGAAAGGAAGGAGGGAGGGAGAGATGGTTGAGAAAGGAAGGAAGGAGGGAGGGAGAGATGGGGTGCCTGGACGGAGGAGAAGGGAAAACGTTTCCACTTAGCACGGGGGAATTGGCAGCCTAGCAACACAAACTAAGTGAAGACATCCCCTAGCAACAGGGAGGCATTTGGCCCACCTCCCCCTGCCACCCCCCACCCCCTCCCCTTTAGTGGCCTCGACACAGGGCATGGTATCACCTGGACACAGAGTTACCTCCCCCCCTCCCCACCACACCACCTTTCCCTCCTCGGCCCTGGTGTGGGTAGACTTCTTAGGATGCTCTCGTCTAGGCTAGTCCAATTAGTCTAACAGATTCAGATCCAACTCTTTATTAGATGATCAAAGCATACAAGGGAGGATGTTTCAAACAGAGCGAGAGAGGCAGATAAAAAAATAAGTTATGATAAAGGGAGTGGAGGTGGTGAGTAAAAAAAAGAGAGAGAGAGAGAGAGAGAGAGAGAGAGAGAGCAGGGGTGTAACAGACGGGAACAATGTATAAACAGTAAGAGCATTAGGGAGAGCAGAGGAGAGAAACGGGGAGAGAGAGAGGCCATGTTTTGAGCTTCGGGGGCCTGTCACCTGTAGGACACTTAATCACAGAGAGGTAAATGCAGTCATTAATTACACACTGCCAGAGATTCCAAGGCCTGACGTACACAGCTGAGTGCAACCGCACAGCAACCCAATACGCATCCATTAGTCATTAGAGTTGTTTCTGGGAGATAATGGCTTCATTGCCTTTAATTTGTTTTGCAAATGGTGTGTGTGTGTGTGTGTGTGTGTGTGTGTGTGTGTGTGTGTGTGTGTGTGTGTGTGTGTGTGTGTGTGTGTGTGTGTGTGTGTGTCCGTGTATGCATGTGTGTCCATTTGTTAAAGTATTTTGGAGTGTTTGTGTGTTTGAAGCTGTGAATTTGAATTTCATGGACCTTAATGAATGAAAGCGCTATTTATGTCTCCCATCTCCAGTGCACATGGGCTAAAGTCTAACACACCTCCCTCTCTGAATAACCTCCTGGCATATGCTGTACATTCTTCCTGACCAATCAACTCATTATACCCTCTACATTGTCAATTATCTCTCCTTTTTTCTCTCCCTTCCACCTGGCCCTTACTCTCCCAGCTCTTTCTATTTTCCTTTCTCTTCAGCCTTCTGTGTTCCACAGCAGGATCTGAGACAACCCCATGGTGCCAACGAGTGGATATGCCTTCTCAAAGGGCCTCTGCAAAGGGAGAGTTTGGGTTTATTTTACTGAGGCCAACGAGTTTGAGCTGCTCTTTACCTAGGGACACCTGTTGAGCAGAGGCAGGAGATTAGATGGCAAAGCATCACAACACAAACACAGAATGTCAAACCCAATGAAGAGGAAAAGGGTGAACTGGTTGTGGTTATCCAAACAGTGATATTGGCAGAGTGATTGCATTCTCAGACTCAGTGAAAGGCTTGGCCGCTCTTGTATGAAGCGTAGCCAGAAGTCAAGACTGTCGTCGTCCCCCCCCCACCCCCCCGCCCCACACACAGCCCTCTACTCAGCCTCCTCCTGCTCACAGTTTTAATTGGATGCCATTTGACCCTCCCCATTCTCATCAAAATGGCTCTCATCATTTCTTCAGAGTAGCGGGTGGAGGGGAGGGGGGGGGGTTCTATTGGTGTGACAGGGGACCAATAGAATAGGTGTGACAGGGGACCAATAGAACCAATCATTAAAGCAGCCAATACCCCATCCCTCTGCCCACCCCCAGGGGCATCCAGAGCCTAATGCCAGCACACTGCCTGGGTATTATAGCTTATCTATTTATTTCTCTTTTTTTTTCTATCACCCTTCCACACCACAATTCCAGAACACTGGTGGCAGTAGCTTAGCAACCAGCTAGACAGAGAGAATAGGAGTAGGGGAGAGGGACAGTGATTCAATAAATGGACAGGCGCAGAGATCACAGACACAGAGAGAGAGAGAAGCATTGTCTGCTCCTACTTCCGACCCCCCTCACCCCCAGTCAAATTCTGCAGGGGTGATGGGGAGGCAGCAGCAGTGGGCATGGAGCATTGATCTAACCTCATTTTTATCCCCTTGCTCTCTCACTTTCTCTCCATTTCTTTCTACCGTTTTTGAGGGGAAAAAAATCGCTCCTGCTTTATCGCTCCATAAGGCAAAGTGCTAGGAAGGGCAACTAAAGGCAGGTCCGATTCAGATGGAGGGAGAGGGATGGACAACTGGATTGAATATAGATCTTCTTTGAGGACCAAATGCCAGAATAACTCATATACACACTAGCATTCTTGCCTGAGTGCATGGCTGCTTCTGACACCCTCTAGGCTAATAATTACGCATCTAATTCAACAGCAAATTGAGGAACAAAACTGAAACTCAGCTCTTCAACTTCTCCTCAACACCACCTAGGAGATATTGAAGAATAGGCCTAAATCATTCATGCAGCATGGATTGAAAACTATACCGATTGTTTACCAGTAGGAGGCTCTCCAGCACACTAAGGCTCCAATAGGCGGCTCCCCCGAACCCATGACACGTCCTTACCTTTAGTAGGTTACTGTCAATTAATACGTAGACACAAAATTATAGCTCATGCGTAAAAAAAAAAAAAAAATGGTATGGACACATACATAAGTGGACATTAACGTTTTTCTAAGTGCTTTCTGAAGTGTTCTTGTATCCCTGAACGGATTGAATAATAAATACCCCAGCTGGAGTCACCCATGGCTACTTGCAATTGTCTTCTCCTATAATAATAGCGGACATCTGTGATACAAAGTTCACTGTCGCTCAAACTGTATGGAGTGTGGAAAATAGGCTACAGAACATTATGTTCTTATGTTTTAGAGTGGGTTTGAGGAGGTGCATGGCATAGTCGAATGTGCTCCAAATTAGAAAGTCATGCGTTTCGCAAGAATCAGGAAAAGCATTCTAATTGGTGATCTAGAGGTTGAGTATAACTACAGAGTAACACAGGCAACGAAAGTCAAGCTGTCAGTTGTGTCCCAACCGATCTTTCTAAAATGGGAACTTTTTTAGACCGACTGTGGACATTGTACGCATTATTATTAGCTGCAACTGAAGTTTTCGGTAAGTTAGTTTTTATTTATTTATTTATTTTGTATCTGTTATGCTGTCAATACTGTAGGCTTTTTACTGTTTTCTTTACTCCTTACAGTACTCGTTTATTTATTTAATTTGTTCCATAAGTTGGTTCTAGAAACACAGGTAGGCTATATCAATTGTATTTGGCGTATATCTTATAAGTTATAATATGAATATTTGTCCGATAGCCAACACACAACTACTCATGTTTCCTTATAAGGCAGCGTTAATTCACGAGACGTTTCGTGTGCGCTCATCTTTGACCGGCCACACCTTTCCATCATTGGGCTACAACATTGGGCTACACCAAAACATAATCCTGCTTATTGTGATTTAATCATTATTAAACTATAGAGTCAGAAATAGACAGACAAGTACCTCTTTAAAGGAATTGCCATATTTTTTTATGAAATATAAATAAGAAAAAAATAGTGAACCATCCATTTATCATACTCAAAATCATTTCATGTCTGCAAGCAGGTTATGGTCAATTTTAAATATTGAATAAAGTGTCACTTCTTGTTTGAACAGTTTCAGAATGATGCATGGTAGGACTTGAAATGCTGCTGTGTGGGTCTCCCTCTAGCATTCAGTGTAAAACAGCTGTTTAACACCACAGCTGTGCATGACTCAACAAGCTTGGGTGGAAGGGTATGGTGTTGCTGTGGAGAGTATAGAAACAGAAATGCATATGGTCCGAATTGCAGAAGTGGTCATGCATGAATCAAGCTAGTTAAACCACTTGGTAAAACAGCCAGAGTAGCTGGGTGCAGAAGCAACAACAATCAACAGTATCTGTCCATTTAGCTACAGAACCATCACTGAAACCACCACTCTATCTAATGTTTACATTGTTGGGTTTATTTCAGGTTCCAATATCTGCACATCTCGAGGGGTGAGCACCTGTAGAAGGTGTTTGGCTGTTCACCCTAGCTGTGCTTGGTGCTCCAAAGAGGTGAGATTGCACCCCTAAGCACATACCAAATGGTTAATTCTATTCTTCCCATTCTTAATTCCATGCTTGTCTGGGCTTGAAACCCCTTTTCCCACCGCATTCCACCAATTGAAACAACTGGCCTTGTTCTGCAATGTACTGTGTCTCTTTGCCTCCAGCACTCAGTCAGTTAGTGAAAACTCATGTACTGATGTTAAACATACCGTAAATGTCTTTGACATGTTACTTTGTGACATTCTTTGTTATTGTAATGCCATCAGATGCACTTGTCTGATTGCTCTGTGTTATGTGAGTGTTTCTGCTTGTATAGTGTGTACTGACTGAATGTTGTTGTATGGGGGTCAGGACTTTGGTCAGGGGGGGTCCAGTGCATCCCGCTGTGATTTGAAGCAGAACCTGCTGGATGGAGGGTGTGCAGAGGGGGTGCTGGAATTCCCTTCCAGCACCATTACTATCCAGGAGGACACGCCCATCAGTGACAAAGCATCAGGGGCAGTCGATGACGTCACCCAGATCAGACCTCAGAAAATACATCTCAAATTGAGACCAGGTACTCTATTAGAAAACTCAACTTCAAATACTAAAACAGACTGGCTGCAAACTAACATACAGTGCAGCACATTGCACAAAACCTTTCATAACATTCATACTTTTTTTTTGTCCTGCTCTCTTTTCCTCTCACTCTTTCTACTCCTTTAACTCTTTAACAAATCTTTCTTCTAATGTTCCTGCATCTCCTTCTCCCACCCCCACCCCCCACTTTCCATTATTCAGATGATGCAAGGCATTTCACTGTCTCGGTCAAGCAGGTGGAGGATTACCCAGTGGACCTCTACTATCTGATGGACTTATCATACTCCATGAAGGATGACTTGGCCCGCCTCCGTACCCTGGGCAACGACTTAGCTTCAGCTATGGGCCGTACCACCAGCAACCTGCGCATGGGCTTTGGGGCCTTTGTAGACAAGCCCATGTCCCCCTACATGTATATTTACCCTGAAGAGGCTGTCATGAACCCCTGCTATGGGTAAGGGGGGTAGGGGAGAAAGGGGAAGAAGGAAGATATTGAGGATGGGGGGGGTATTTTGTTGAGAAACTAAGAACTCTCTCTCTCTCTCTCTCTTTTCCCTCTCTTTCCCTCTCTTTTTCTCTTTGATGGCCTGTGGGATGTGTAGGATACATAGGCAGTGTCTGCGTCAGTTTGGGTACAAGCATGTGCTTTCTCTGACGGAGCAGGTGGGTCGCTTCACTGAAGAGGTGGAGAAGCAGGAGGTGTCCCGAAACAGAGACTCCCCAGAGGGTGGCTTTGACGCTGTCATGCAGGCAGTGGTGTGCAAGGTATGACACACACACACACACACACACACACACACACACACACACACACACACACACACACACACACACAGGCACTACAGAGGTACAAGTACAGAAACACAGCGGTGCACATACAGAATATCTCCCACCCCCCTCCAACCCTCCAAGTAGTGCACATATTTGCATTCTATTCAAAATCTATAAATGTACTTTCTTCCCTTTTTTCTCCTCTTCTCGCTCTCTCTCTCCCCCCCCCCCCCCTTTCTTTTAGGACAAGATAGGCTGGCGTGCTGATGCCTCCCACCTGTTGGTGTTCACCACTGATGCTAAAACACACATAGCCCTGGATGGTCGACTGGCCGGGCTGGTCCAACCCAATGATGGCCAGTGCCACATCGACGAGGACAACAACTATGACCAGTCATCTACATTGGTGAGGAGTGTGTCCGAGTGTTTGTCTCTGTTTGAGTCTTATGATTAGAATATGTCTATAGTCGAAAAAGGGGAGGGGAATTCAGGTCAGGTGCTCACCCTCTGCACATCTCCTCCAGGACTATCCCTCTCTGGCTCTCATCACAGAGAAAATGTCTGCGAACAACATCAACCTGATCTTTGCCGTGACCTCTATCGTGGTGCCCCTTTATCAGGTGACTATACAGGCGTCACCGTGATGACTGGGAATATGGTTATAGTTATGGTACAGTACTTATATTCACTCCTCTGTATATGTCCTTCTGGTTCCTCTCCTCAGAACTACAGCGCACTGATCCCTGGTACTACCGTGGGAACGCTGTCGGATGACTCTGGGAACGTGATCCAGCTCATTCTGGATGCCTACGCTGTGAGGGGTTTTAAAGCATTATTACAACAACCGCTTTAAATCTCACGATGCGATGGTTCCTGAGGATTTTCTGAAAATCTTTCAAATAGTCTCTTACACACATCTCTGGAATCAATGCGGAATAGATAACAGCTCACTTTCCACAGAGAGTACATCTTCACTGAATCTGTTATGTGTGTGTGTCTGATTGAGTTCATTGTGATCCTTCCCCCCTGACCCCTGACCCCGGAGCAGAAGATCCGCTCTAAGGTGGAGCTGGAGCTGCTGGGTGTTCCTAAGAATCTGGCTCTGTCCATCACCGCTAAATGCCTGAATGGAGAGGTCATCCCTGGAGTGATGTCCTGCTCTGGCCTCAATATAGGAGACACAGTGAGTATTCACCATCTGGATGTGCTCTAGTATCTGATTCCACCAGGGGAGGCTGGTGGAGGCAGGAATCAGTGGACGGGCTCATTGCAATGCATGGATTTCATGTATTAAATGACCCTGTCCTCTGATTTATGCCTCTACCAGCTTCCCTTGGATTCTGCATACCGATATTCTAAAGAGTTGAGCTTCAAAAGGCTCATGGCATCAGATTTGAGCTGAACATGTGATATCACACACACACACCTTCCCCCCCAGGTGTCGTTCAGTGTGGAGGCGAAGTTACATGGCTGTCCTAAGGAGAAGAACCGGACCTTCATTATTAAACCTCTGGGCTTCAAGGATGCGCTGGAGGTCACGGTTGAATTCGCTTGTGGATGTGACTGTGAGGCCCATGCCCAGCTCGACAGTCCCCTCTGTAACAATGGCAACGGCACCTATGAGTGCGGTGTGTGTCAGTGTCACCCGGGGCGTCTGGGCCCACGCTGTGAGTGTGCGGAGGGGGACTACAACCCCTCAGACCAGGACAACTGCAGCCCCACTCCAGGTGGCTCCATCTGCAGCGGGAGGGGAGACTGTGTGTGTGGAGAGTGCTCCTGTCACAGTAGTGACTTTGGCAAGGTGTGGGGCAAGTACTGCGATTGTGACGACTTTAACTGCCAGCGCTACAAAGGGAAGCTGTGCTCAGGTGAGTTGATACACTGCCAGTGTTTAGATGAATCAGATGGCCATGTTGGTACCTTGCACCTCTGTGCCTTTGTGCCTCTGTTGAATTTTAAAGGGTAACTCATGAACATTACTGTATGTTGACTGGTTGTTTTTAAAACATTCTGTCTCTTGGTTGCCTGGTACGGTCAGCCCTGTTTGTTTTGGGATCATTACAGTAATGATAATCAGTCATCATACTCAATAACCTTTTTGCCAGGTCAAGTTTTGCAGGAAACTGATTTTTCCCTTTTCCTCCAAAATGTCCACAGCACCTCAGTTGGCCTTGCTGCCCTTTGTTATTGTCACTCTCAAAGCCCACGGTCGTTCTCACTTCACTGTTCTCAGGTCTTCCTTCACTTCCAACGTTAAGTGTTCAATAGTATCATCATTTTCTCATTTTCACTGGGCACTCTAGCTGCAAAAGATGTATATGACAGGAAACAAGAAACTGAGCTCACACTAAATATATTCACAACACTATGATAAGCAACTTTGTGGTGAAAAACAACCTGGCAGTTCTAACCACAATGAAGCATGATTGCTTCACCCCCTATCGCAGGCCTGCACAGCACACCAGTGGCTCAGTCAAAGTAAGAACATTTTAATCGGTCCTGTCATTGGATGATTTATATGTTACTGGCTGGGGGGGGGGGGGGTCAGGTTGGTCCATGTACTGTATATATGTTGCATCATGGAGCCATTACACAGCCAGTGGTTTTTACCCACAGACATTTCTTATAGTGGTGAATCGAACTGTTGGGACAAGCAGGTATGATGACACATGGTAACACACTGTAGGTCAGGTTGTCAGGTCTGATGTTGTGCTCAGAGAATGAGATGTACTAGTTACCAGAGTGAACGTAGTATAACCTTTTGAACAATTTTGAAAATAAAATCACGTTTTTTTCCAGGAAAGATCTACATTGTAGTAATTTACTAATTAAGCTGTTAGTACAGTAAGACTTCCTTTGTTGTCAGACGAATGGTTCCCATTGGTTCGCAGTGTAACCTTTCCTCTATCGTCCCTGGAATGAGGATGGTCTACTGTTCCCATGGTCAACCATTTAGATGTGCTGTTTGTTTCCCCCTCCTCCTCCCCCTCCTCCTCCCCCTCCTCCTCCCACCATAGCGTCCCCCCAGAGGGATGATGAGTCAGAGAGGGGGGTCCTGAGCCGTGTGAGACAGAGTCTTTTAACCCAAATAGACATGTGAGTCATATGTCCACTAGGAGAGGCTGGTGAAGGCCAAAATCAGAGGACGGGCTCACTGTAATGCATGTAATGGAATAAGGAATCAGCCCATCCTCCGATTGGATACCAGTCCTCATTCCATTCCTCCACCACCTCCAATCCTGGTGTGAGGATTGGGGGATCTGACATACTTTACTGTATGTGCTGAAACCCTATAATAGTGTGTATTCTGGCTCAACTCTGAATTATTAATGGGACTAGTTTAGTTTGTGGAGGGAGATGCAGTTTGTTTGATTGTGGCGTTAGTCAGTGGGATCTGTTCTTTGTGTGGGATGAGAGGCGGTGGGGGACAACTCAGAAATTCAGCAGTCAGAGAGCTTCAAAGAGTGGTGGGTACCCCCTAGAAGTGCACAAAAGGAGACCTCAATTCACTGTGTGTGTGTGTGTGCGCGTGAGTGTGTGTGAGTGTGTGTGTGTGTGTGTGTGTGTGTGTGTGTGTGTGTGTGTGTGTGTGTCCTATGGTCATGATGTACTGTAGTTACTCTGTGAAGTATCAGTGGCCCTGGGCCCCAGCTCAATCTAAGTCTCGCTGGCCCCCAAGGCACCTCCTGACCCCAAGCCCTATAGATCCCCCTGTGGGGTTGTATTTCTCCCTCTGCTCTGGGACTGGGACTGGGACTAGGGCAGGAGAACAGAGCAAGAGTCAGCAAGCACACCCCCAGGGCACGTAAACAGGAGAGAGGAAAGTTACCATTCCTCTGGCACCCTGCCCCTTCACTCACTATCTCTCTCTCTCTCTCTCTCTCTCTCTCTCTCTCTCTCTCTCACTCTCTCTCTCTCTCACTCTCTCTCTCTCCCCCCAGCTCCCATTCTCTGTCTCTCTTTCACAATCTTTCCCTCCCTAAAGATCTCCACCACGACCACTCAGCTCTTCTCTTCCTTTTTATGTTGACACCGCCTCTCTCGCTCCACCCTCCATTCTCTCTTTATATCACTATCTGTGGCTTTCGTCCTCCCTCTCTCTCACTCTTTCCCCTGCCCTCCCTCTCTCTCACTCTTTCCCCTGTCCTCCCTCTCTCTCACTCTTTCCCCTGTCCTCCCTCTCTCTCACTCTTTCCCCTGCCCTCCCTCTCTCTCACTCTTTCCCCTGCCCTCCCTCTCTCTCACTCTTTCCCCTGCCCTCCCTCTCTCTCACTCTTTCCCCTGTCCTCCCTCTCTCTCACTCTTTCCCCTGCCCTCCCTCTCTCTCACTCTTTCCCCTGTCCTCCCTCTCTCTCACTCTTTCCCCTGCCCTCCCTCTCTCTCACTCTTTCCCCTGTCCTCCCTCTCTCTCACTCTTTCCCCTGCCCTCCCTCTCTCTCACTCTTTCCCCTGTCCTCCCTCTCTCTCACTCTTTCCCCTGTCCTCCCTCTCTCTCACTTTCCCCTGTCCTCCCTCTCTCTCACTCTTTCCCCTGCCCTCCCTCTCTCTCACTCTTTCCCCTGTCCTCCCTCCTCAACACCATGTTTAGTTCCCTCGGTAACCCCTGTAGATGATGAAGGGGAGGATTAGAGTGGTGTCTCTGACTGAGGAGGGAGAGGATTTAGACCTAGAAACTCCCTCTCATGTCTGTGATTCGACCCTACAACTGATAAGGTAATGAGAACAAGATTGATTCACTGGGTCCTGTCAAGAATGAACCCTCTTTACAGATGAGACAGAAAATATGGGCCGTTAGCCAAACAAAAGAAAGGTTGTTAGAGAGAAAAGCAAGGACTTTCTATACTATGGTTGCGCTTCACAGAGTAGCGTGCAGCTATATACATAAGTACTGTTGTGTAAAACTGTAAAACATTAACCAGTTCAGCGCAGATGGATAATGTCCGTACAGTGAAAATACCTGCCTTTCGCGTTCTCACACACACACACACACACACACACACACACACACACACACACACACACACACACACACACACACACACACACACACACACACACACACACACACACACAACCAATTACTATGTCAGGCAGGGTGATGACAGGATCAACGAGAGGAATTTGATAAAGGAGGTGGTTTCACCTGAATTAAACAATGGCTGATTCTCTCAGGGTCTGGCTGTATGGACCCCTGGACCTCACTGAGGTTTCACCAGTCACTCGAAACCAGCTAAGCTCTGACTAAAGGGCCCTACTCTTAGTCATTCATTGTCATGCCCTGTTATTTCAACCTCTCTGTGAGAAGCTGTCTATGACACTTAGCGTAATCACACAAGCATTTCTCAACATTGTTGATGTTGTGAGTAATGTAGCCTACACAATGGTGATGGAGAAAAAGAGGAAGCTCCAGGATGTGGTCATCACAGGCTTGGACTGTCCCAGGATTGGGAGGGGGAGACTGGGCATGGATCATCAGTCTAGTCCCTGAAGAAGGGAGTTTTTTTATTACTGATTATGGACTCATCACACACACACGTATCCAGGCATGCACACACTATCTGAGTTACATACTTGTAAATAAAACTCACAAAAGACTTGCCGACACACTCAAACAGTGACCCATATTTTGTTGTGAAACTGTTGACATTACAGAAGTGGTGGGTTTGGCCGGTACAGCTTCTGTGAGTGTTTGTGAGGGGAAGAGAGAAAAACAATGTAAAAAACAACAACAAAGTTAAGTCGATTTGATTACAGTTTCTGTCATCTTATGGCTTTAATGACCTGTGGACCATGTGGACTTTGAATTCTCATTTCCTGATGTGATGGTGACCAATGCCTAGGTTTTGGTAGGGTAATGGTTATGTTGCTGCTTCATTAATACATTGTGATCGTGTGACATGGTATTGAATCCAGCCTCAGCAGATGGACTGTACCTGTTACACTCAATCTGATGGTACTGTCTGGTCTCTCTGTTGTTAGGCCATGGGATGTGTGACTGTGGGCACTGCCAGTGTAACCCTGACTGGAAAGGGAAGAACTGTAACTGCTCCACACGCACAGACACCTGCATGTCCAGCATGGGCATGATGTGCAGCGGCCGGGGCAACTGTGTGTGTGGGGTCTGTGAGTGTACCCAGCTAGGGGCCTACGGGGCCACCTGTGAGAGGTGCCCCACCTGCCCTGATGCCTGCACCATCAAGAAGTAAGTCAGTGTTGTTGCAATAGTGGTGATGATGATGATGATGATGATGATTGTGCTGATGATGATGATGCTGATGATTATGATGCTGATGATGATGATGATGATACAACAGGGATTGTGTGGAGTGTAAGAACTTTAAGAGAGGACGTCTCTTTGAGGACGATAGCTGTGCCAGAATGTGCAGAGATGAGATTAAGCCTGTGGATGAACTGGGTAAGAACTCTTTTTTTTTTACATTATGAATCATGACTTAATGTTCTCTAATGCACACATGAGTAAAAACACATAGTGTAGAGTAAAACAGTATATCATAGATAGTGTTGCCTAAAGGTAGTCAACTCTGTGTGATAACAGTTGTCCTGGAGAGGCCCAATCTTTCTATGAAGTCCATCCTTATCTTTGTCCACCACTCTCTCAATACCTTACCTTTACCTTCCTCTCTCTGCTTCACTCTCCTTGTCCTTCATGCTCTACCTGTATCTAACTCCTCTTTAATGCCTCTCATATCCCCATGTCTACCCCTCCAGTCTTCAATGATAAGAATGCAGTGAACTGCACCTACAAGGATGAGAATGACTGTGTAGAACGTTTTCAGTATTACGAAGATGCCAGCGGGAAGTCTATTCTCTTTGTTATGGAGCCAGGTGAGTACGTCCATATATGTGTGTTTGTGTGTGTGTGTGTGTGTGTGTGTGTGTGTGTGTGTGTGTGTGTATGTGTGTGTGTGTGTGTGTGTGTGTGTGTGTGTGTGTATGTGTGTATGTGTGTGTGTGTATGTGTGTATGTGTGTGTTTGTGTGTATGTGGGTGTTTGTGTGTGTGTGTGTGTGTGTGTGTGTGTGTGTGTGTGTGTGTGTGTGTGTGTGTGTGTGTGAAAAGAAGCAGGGAGGAGAACATCATTACATTAGCTAATAATAGTGTGTTTCCGGGTGTCTTCTCAGTCGTTGTCTGTGGCAGGCTATAGCAGCACAGGTATAAAGCAGGCAGACCGGCTCCCTGCCATAGACAATACCAGTTCTGTCACCACAGGTACTGTCTGCCTGTATGGGTCACATAACCCAAAGGAACCAAGACGACCCAAAAACAATCGCAACGGTGCTCTTATACTTCTCCCCCATTTGTTACACATATCATCCTCTGCACCCCACAATGCTTGACAGTCCCCCTCCATCTCATGCTCTCCTCTCTCCCCCCCCCCCCCTCTCTCTCTCAGACTGCCCTAAAGGGCCTGATACCTTGGTGGTCCTCATGTCTACGGCTGGGGCTATTCTGCTCCTGGGTCTGGCTGGCCTGCTCATCTGGAAGCTGCTGGTCACCATTCACGACCGCAACGAGTTTGCCAAGTTTGAGGAGGAGAGAGCCAAAGCCAAGTGGGATACGGTAAGACCGACTATGCTGAGATAACATACAACAGTACAGACGATCACAGAAAGAGCTGTCCTCACTGGTGCTTAGCACACATGATGTTGTAGAAAGCAGTAACAAAGAAAGACCCTGTGTAGAGTATTAAAAAGAGTATGAGAGAGAGTGTTAGATTGGTATATACATAGAGAAATAAAGACTTGACAAAGGTCTCATAAGGATGTGCATGCTGAAATCGTAGTGATATGAATAGAATTGGAGACATTTTGTGGAACAAAAACCTTTTGTTCATGGAGTTTAAAGTGTCTTAAAGTAAATAGGATAACTGTTTTGAGTCAACTACTCCCTGGGATTTGAATGAGAGGCTGCCATCTTATGGAGAAACTATGAAATGCAACTCTAGTGATCTGTGTTAGCCGTAACATTATATCTGATTTCTCTGGGTCTTTTCATGAATGCTTTTTCATTTGTTCCCCTTTTTCCAGGGTAACAACCCCTTGTACAAAGGAGCCACTTCCACTTTCACCAATGTGACATACCGTGGGAACTCGTGAGGGACACCTTTTTTGACCGATCAAAATCAGATAAACCAGGGGTCAAGGAGAAAGATGCAATGTTAGGACACAGAGGGAGTTTGTGATAGGGACCCTCTCTCATGTGTATTATGTCATGTGCTGATTCTACTGTCAAGGGAATAAGACTGATATCAGCATAAGATTGATATCAGCAAGGTTCTAAAACGTGTTCAAATGCAGGTCTACAAATATATATTATTACATGGTCTACATGGACCCCCATTTCACCCACGAGGCATAATAACATTCTTCACAAATCCACCATGAACAGAGAAAAGAGATCCAGAAAATGTGTTTTAATCTAATCAAATCAAAGTTTATTCATCATATACACAGGATACAGGATGCTGGATGTAAACAGTGCAATGAAATGCTTACTTGCAAGCTTCCTGTCAACAGTGCAAATATCAAAGTAAAAATACAAATGCAATAATACACAATAAGGCAATAAGTGTAAATAAAATATAAGTGGAAAAAAGCGTAAAACATTATCAATACGTGGTGATAATGGGGTGATATTCAAAGTGTACTGATAAGAAAGGCTTGTAATCGTAGTGCTTAACACCCAAGCACGGACTGTCCTCTGGTGTTTACGGATCACAGCTGCTGTTATTGTTATGTCTGCCAATATTTGACTGGTGTTATGATACTCTCTTATGATGTCATTCTTATAAAACATTTTTTGAAAATAACTGTTTTTACATTTGCGAATTTTACAGGAATTGGGAGTGCTTGAAACTGATTAAGTGTTTGTAAGCCTAAGTTTGTCAGTTGTGAATGTCAGTGTGTCTAAACAAAGACATGACTTTTTCTCCTTTTAAAACGCTTGTTGCTTTTAAAATGACAATGTTTGACATTTGGGGATTTGGTATGGGATGTCCAGTTTGCTTTATAATTTCACATGTCAACACTGTATGTTTTTTAATGTTTTCATAATAAATGACAATGTCAGTGTATATGTTTTTGTTGGTCCAATTTGGTAATCCATTTTTAGTAGCGATATATAAGAAACAACAAAAAAGTTCTGAGCATTGTTTTTTTCCCATTGAATCTGTGAATTTGTACATGTGATACTATGAGTGTGCATCTAACATCTACAGTACCACTTATTCACTAACTAAAGCATACAGTGCCTTTGTATTCAAACCCCTTCACTTTTTCCACATTTTGTTGTGTTATAGACTCAATTTAAAATGGATTAAATTAAAAGAATTTGCCATCAATCCACACACAATACCCCAGAATGACAAAGCGAAAACACATTTTTGGAAATTTCAGTAAATGTATTAAAATTGAAATACAGAAATACCTCATGTACTAGGTATTCAGACCCTTTGCTATGACACTTAATATTAGCTAAAATGCAAAAATGTCAACAAATCACTCAATAAGTTGAATTGAGTCCATCTTAATGCAAGGATAATAGTTAATGTAATTTTGGAATTAATATCTTTGTTTTTATAGGGTCTCTTCATTAGATCATTACTGAGGTAGAGCAAGATCGCCCTCAACCGGTGCAATGAAGTACTTGCACTATGAATATCTTGTTGAAACTATACAATCTTTGTCACATGATCCTGAACATTACTTCCGGTCGCTGCGTCAATTCAACATGGCAGCACCCGATACGGTCGGTGGGATAGTCGAGGGAAATAACATCGAAACGGGACAAATCTTGCCAGAATCCACATCTGAAGACGTGAAAAAACCTCAGTTTGGAACCCGATTCTTGACGGACCCACGTCAGGTTTTCCAACATAATGCATGGTTCGTAGCTCAGCTCAGCGACCTAACACATGGACGGATACGCAATGTTTCAATAGGCTTTCTATGAGGATATTTGGTGCAGTGGTGTTGAGATCTTGGTTGAGACGTGTTTTCCCTCAGTCGCTCCTAATGTGTCCCCTTTCCTGTGTAGGGACAATGTGGAATGGACAGAAGAGCAAGAAACAGCTGCCAAGAAGAAGGTCCAAGAACACAGTCATCCACTCCCTCCTGAGAAACAAGGTTGGTTCATTGTAACCACCACCTTATGAAGGGATCTGCATAGTGCAATCCTCCTATCTCGGTGCCTATAGTCATGTTAGTAATCTGCCTTGCTTCCCTTCTCTTTGAACAGAGGAATATGACTGCCGGGCAAACAAGTATTGGAACGACTTTTACACCATTCATGAAAATCGCTTCTTCAAAGACCGCCATTGGCTCTTCACAGAGTTCCCAGAGCTGGCCCCACAGTGTCGCTTGAACCAAGACTCCTGCACTGGAGACTCTGGAGTAGAGGACAGCGGCCAACATGGCTTGGACCAAGGAGAAAGCAGTGAAGTCACCCCTGTGCCCCAAACGGATGGTGCCTTCCCTGAATCCAATGCAAAGTACTGCATACTGGAGGTGAACTCATTCTACTGACTATGTTCTCTGTATTCACCTCACTGTTGATTCTGTCATTTAGTGTGTAATAGAATACAAATCAAGCTTCAGTGAACAGTGTGGATTTGCCTGAAACCTAGATCATAAATGTAATGTGAAGTAAGTAACTGCTATTTATCTTCCTTGTATTTAATCAATAGGTTGGCTGTGGTGTGGGAAACACTGTCTTTCCCATTCTGAAGACCAACAAGTGAGTGTTGACTGTTTATAAGACCATCTGTCATGTGTAGAGCATTACACTCCCTCCCATATGTGATATGCATATGTAACTCAGCCATTAAAATCTCTGTAGAATGTAGCCCTATTCCCATCAGGGCTTCCTTGTTCCCTGACCATGTCCCCTTTTTGTGTGGCAGTGATCCAGGGCTCTTTGTCTACTGCTGTGACTTCTCTAGCACAGCTGTGGAGCTGGTCAAGGTGAGACAAGGAAATGATGGATATACTGTATGATGAGAGGGGGAAATGATTGATAGATAACTTCTTGATTGGTTGATGAACTGATGAATGAACCATGCCTTTTGCCCTACCAGACCAATTCAGAGTATGACTCTGGGCGCTGCTTTGCCTTTGTTCACGACCTGAGTGATGAAGGGGCCATTTACCCTGTCCCTGACGGAAGCCTTGACGTTATAGTGCTCATCTTCGTGCTCTCTGCCATCCATCCTGATAAGTAAGGTCCACATGCCTCACTCTCTCGTTCTCGGTTCTCATTGCCATGAAACCTAGTCGTAAGGGTTGTCAAATTCTCTCTCTCTCAGGATGCAGGCATCCATCAGCAGACTGGCTCGGCTCCTGAAGCCTGGCGGAGTGCTTCTCCTCAGGGACTACGGGCGCTATGACATGGCACAGCTCCGCTTCAAGAAAGGTTAGCGTGACCAAGAAATCTATGTTTATCACTGTGTCGCAGGTAGCTGTCTGTCATTTTGGGGGCATGTGTTGAATGATTTATTGTCTGTTTCTTTGTTCATTTTTTTTTCAGGAAGGTGTTTGTCTGACAACTTCTATGTGCGGGGTGATGGGACACGAGTCTATTTCTTCACTCAAGGTAAAAACTCAACACTTTAGAATGTTCCTTTTTTGTCTGTAATTCAGGATAATAATAAACCCTCCTTTTTTTATACAGTTGAGCTCCATGACATGTTCACTGAAGCGGGGCTGGAGAAGGTGCAGAACCTGGTAGATAGGCGTCTGCAGGTAAACAGAGGCAAGCAGCTGACCATGTACCGAGTCTGGATCCAATGCAAATACCGGAAGGCTCATACCCAACCACTCGAGACACAGGACTGAGTCAGTGAGGCGAAGGGAACACAGCGTTTCATCACTGAAGCAGAGTTCGTATCGCAACTGGAGGCACATCCCCTGGCACGGGTGCATGGAAGTGGGATACCATAAAGTGCATTGTTGATGGTAGCCATGGTGATGGATAGGAGTGATGTGTTGGTGAGGCATTACTCCTGATGTTGATTGACATGTATTGCAATTGGGTTACTCCAGGTGCTGAACTCTGATGAAACCTGATGAACTTATGACACCTGAACAAAGGACTGGAGACCCATCATACAAATGTTTACATTCAACAGACTGTTGCTCCCTATTATCCATTGTTTTAGACCAAATCTTCTTTTCAAACAACCTCTTTTACCTTCATACCTTAAAAATGAATAAAAACAAAATGTATAATCCTCACAATTTTCTAGACAAGTTCATGATCACTTTGTTTTGCATTGCAGAGATTTGATGTGTGCTCCTGTAGAACTGTATTTAGAAGCAGCTAGCCTACTATCCAAGATTAGTTTTAAAAGTAATACAATGCTCGCTAATGTCATTAGATGTATACTGAGCCAATTGATTGATGTTGAATGTTTTACCTAAGTTGTCTTCTTTTTTTTCTTCTTTTTTTTAACAATGATTGTATTCTTAGTAGAGATTTAGCCTTGCATTCTAGTTTAAACTCGCTGTTATCTTGCACTCTCTCCTGGAGCCCGGCAGGGCTTGATGCACTCTGGATCAGATGCACATGTTATTGTGAGGAAGACGGCATACAATTGTAGAATAATATTTTGGGATGTATGTATCCAATTCCATATGACTTTAATTGGGCTAGTCTAGACAGTATATTTGGGGAGGTTGGGGTGAAGTCGGGGAGGCAAACAATCTCACGAGAAAAAATGGGATTTACCGATTATTGTTTACATTGCAAAAAATGAGAACAAACCGAATCGATCCGGATTGGAGTTAAATGATTGGAACGGCACAACTTCCGTGACCGATTAGTTGTTGGGGCGAGGAGACAAGGTGAACCAGAACCCAAACTTTATTTTGATCGAACACACAATTGGAGCTAAAATTTTCAACTGGAGGAGTGGTATACATTAGGGCATTAGGGTATTGAGAAATAACTTTATCTGTGCGTGATGAAAACAGCATGTGATGGCCAGGCGTTGTTCGGAATAAGATACACAGCAAGAGGCATGGTATGGCTCTAGTAGAGAGGAATGTGAACCTGGGGATACCCGTGTAGGGACTGCAGAAGGGCGGGTTTGGGACACCCCCAGGTTTTCTAGGCCACGAAGGGAATCCTCCGTCGGCGGCGAGACTGAGCGCACGGCCGTGTCTAGACTGGTAACTAATCAACAAGCGAAGAACGGGGATTTGGATGAGGCCTAGACGTTTGGGAGTGTCGGGGTAACACACCTAGCTCTACTAGGCAAGGGAGACAGCGGGGACTAACTAAACCACGTTTTTATCCTCCCTGGTGGAGCCTTTGAAAAACATTATTACAGTAGGTGTCCAGTGTTAATGTTCTAGTATTGATTGTGATTGTGTTCTGTCATTTGCCACAATATATAGAATGCTATGTGAATGGGTCGGATTGATATCCCTATAACAGCAGGATGCTTTTACATAGCTAGCTAGCTAGCATGCTTAGCTGGCTAGCTAGCAGTTGCAACGTTTGACAGCTTGCATGTCAGCATTCCTTGCTATCTAAACATGACCAGAAACAGGGTTTGAACTGACTGTTACTGCAAACCCCCGGTTTGTTTTTTTATAGGTACATTATATGTTATTATCCACTATGTAAGCAATATAGCTAAGCTACCTATTTTAGCCTGATATGGCCAGCTTTCATTATAAAGTCAGGGGGTCTCCTTTTGGAATGCTGTATGTTGAAATCGGAACTAACATCATATCACTTGTTCGTTGTCCCTCAGTCTGTCAGTCATTCATCTCAGTTAGCTAACTAACTAAGTGTGACAGTGCTGTAACCTTTGGTCAGGTTGTTAGTTGACATTGTGGTTTGACATAACGGTTGGTCCTTCTGCCGTAATAACCAAAGTGGACTGCTTGATTGCTTGCTATATATGGATGCAGCTAGACTCCTCCACCATTAGGCCTATAATCATGACCTTTTCGACTTACTTGCAATCTTATCACATGATGATTCTGTAATTCTCCATGCCAGCACTGCATATATCTAACCAGATCAGTCTAAAATGGTGTTGGGATCAGTGTTGGGATTTATACTGGTGTTCTGGACACAGCAAGGACATTTATTTCCTACTTTGATGTGTGTGTCAGGCATATGATGAGTCACATGTTCAAGTAATTTTCCAGATGCATACATCACAAACATGACTCACTCACAAACACTCCCACAGTATTGAACTGTCATTGTTATCACCATAGCATTGCTGTCTGATTATTTCTGACTTCTCTGACTCTTTCTTCCTCTGTCTCAGCAGCCATGATGGAAGAACTGCACAGCCTGGACCCGCGGCGCCAGGAACTGTTGGAGGCTCGCTTCACTGGGGTCGGTGTGGCTAAGGTAGTTACTGCGTCATTAGCGGTGGGATATAGGGCTTGTGCCTTTCTCAATCTCAATCTCTGACCCTTTGGACTGGCATGGGATGGAATCACTCTTTACCCGCCTATTATTTTTCAGTACACATTTAAAATACTGTCTGACTACTCCTTGTCCACACTCTCACTCCATGTCTTTGTGTCTCTTTCTTTGTTTGGTTCTCTCTCTCTCTAGTGAATATTGAGCTGTGTCTGTGTTTGTTGGCTAGTGTGATGTGGCATCCTTTCTTCCTGGCTCATGATGTGGTGGCCGCATATGTGGATGCTGATGCCTGCCAAAAAGGGCACAGACAGAGGGGGTGGGGGGGGGGAGGGGGTTGGGCAGGAATGCTGGTCAACTCGCATGCATAGAAACCCTGACCAGATGTTTTGGAGGTAGCATGGGGCTTCTGATTAGGGACCTAGCCTGGTGCAGAGGTATGCTCCATCATAGTGAGTGAGCGAGCTTCCTTTGTGGAAGGTGATCTGGAGTAGAGCGAGAGTTAGAGCCATGAGTGGGCCCCATGCCAACCGTAGGCAGAGCTGAGCCCAGAGCATGGCACTGCCGCAGAGAAAATGGCGGCTCCCGTTAAGGCATCATGGCACTGCTGCCCCGTGTGACCAGGGTTTGACAGATGCAGTGTAGGGAGAGAGGAAAAAGAGTATCAACAGAAAGAAGTGAGAGATGTACAGCAGAAAGAAGTGAGAGATATATAGGAAAACACTCTGTCAGAAAACATTCTCTCGACCTTGAACAGCTCTGTGGCACTGCTCCCTATCAGTCAACACTGAGCTGGCATAAAAGTAGATGGGGAGGAGGAAAGCTGATCCCTCGAAAAGACAAAGGGCTACTGTCACCTAAGGAAGAGGAACAGAAGCTCGACTCAAATCCTTAGAAAAATCATCCCTCCTTGAAGTGATCGCGATTTTATAGGTGAACACAACTTAAAGGAGCCCTTCCACGATCCAAACATGTCACATGTGATTACTCGAAGGATGGGTAGAAGGAAGGATATATTTGAAGTTTGATTCAAAGTATTTCAGTGGTGCTTCTAGACTGAAAGAGAGAGAGAGGAGGGATGAAACAATCTAAAGGTGACCGTGTGGGAATAAGTCATGGAGAACGAGATGTGCTCCTAGCCCCCTACCTCCATTGGACGTGTCTGATGTTCAGCCATTTGAGTGAAGTTATATGAGAGAGCTGTAGTGTGTGCCCAGAATGACCAAGTATGTTTTTCTGATATAGCTGCGCCTGGTGAATTTAAAAGTGAGACATTTGATTGACAGGCATCACCTAGGGAACGGACATTAGAATTGATAGCATAGGTACACAGGTGAATGATATTAGCTTAACTCTCTTCCTTTCTCTCTCTCTCTCTCTCAAACACACACACACACTCACCACCTTATTATCTATTCACCAGAGAGTGACCAAAGGGGGAAACAGTCAGTCAAATGAAAGCGTACGCTCCCTCCCCACCTGTGCTGTTCTGGTTTGGCTGTAAAGATTCATTATTACTCACTACCCTGTGGCTCTCACTTTCTCTCATGTTTTCTGTTTTGTTTGTTTTGAACAGGGTTCAGGCAACAATGAGTCATCCAATCAGAGTCTGTGCAGTGTGGGCTCTCTCAGTGACAAAGAGCTGGAGGTCAGTATCCAAGAGTTCTGGAATATGGTGCCTGTGATGCCATGAATACGTCCTTCCAATCCAAGCTGTGTCATTGGACAGAACAGTCTTTTTTTATTTCTCCATCTGTTTATAGACCCCAGAGAAAAAGCCTAATGAGCAGAGAACGAGAAAGCGGAAAGCGGACCCCTATGACAGCAACCAAGGTGATCTACCTGTCCTACCTCCATGATCGCTCTCACCCACGTTTGTAATGCCTGCTGCTGCCAGTCTACCTGTGCCCCTCTGACTTTCTGCCTCTCTCTCTTTTCCAGGGAAAGGAGGTGCAAGGGGACATAAGATTAGTGATTATTTTGAGGTGATTGTGTATTTGTTTGACATTACTCTTTATTCCTTTGCTCTTACTAAATGAATTCAGTGTTCCGATGTTCTCCTGCCCTCTCCATTTATTAAATCTCTGTCTCTTATCGTCTCTCTCTGTCTCTGCATCTCAGTTTGCGGGTGGTAGTGGTCCTGGTACCAGTCCAGCCAGGAGTGTCCCTCCAGTGGTCCGCTCCTCCCCCCAACATTCCCTCTCCAACCCCCCAGTCATGGTGAGCATGGCCCCACACTCCTCCTTGTCGCTGGGCTTCTCTTTCCATTTCCATTCGTCTTCCATTCTTAATTAACTGACCATGTCAAAATATGCCTTGATTGCCAAGCAGAATGGTTATGTGTTCCATGGCCTGGTTGTTGTGTCTCTCTGTACTTGTGTGTTTCTGTTTGATTGGAATAACTTGTTTGTTTCCTAGGTGCAGCAGGGAAGCCCCTCCTCCATGGGCTCAGCCAACACAGAGCACTCCTTGTGTTCCCTAAGGCCTGTCTCTCTTCATATGCTCCACAAAGCCGCACAGGTACCACTGTTCGCGCACACACACACACACACACGCATACACACAGGCTGACTGGCCATGCTTGTAATAACTCCTGATGTGATCTGTCTGTTTACTGTCTGACCTCATCTTTCCTTCTCTCTCCTCTCTCCTCTGTCTCTCTCCCTGTTCTCTCCCTGCAGTCCGACCTCACGATAGAGAAGCTCGTAGCGATGGAGCACAACAAGAACTCGGACCTAGAGAAGAAGGAAGGGCGGATAGACGACTTACTGAGGGTACAAATTCCATCACACTTCTGGCATTAGTGCTAAATGTTTTGTCTAATGGAAAAACACGTCCTTGGCCTTGTTGTTTAAGTGACAAAGTGCCACGCTCCAGTCATGCTGCAGGTCCTGTCTCACTGCTCCGGTTTTCAGTGCTATCGCTACAGCACCGACAAGCTAACATGCTAAAGAAAGTGCTTTTCCTCATGAATCATTACGACAATTAATTAATCTGTAACTATGACCTATGTTTTTGTTTATTTCTTTAGGCGAATTGTGACCTTCGGAGGCAGATAGATGAGCAGCAGAGGATGCTTGAACGGTACAAGGAACGGTTGAACAAGTGTGTGACCATGAGCAAGAAGCTGCTAATCGAGAAAGTGAGTGCCCCCTCTGGCTCTACCATATGCTTTTGAATCTCAAACTTATCTTTAACCCAGGGCATTCGGCTAACAAAAGGATTAGCTTTCCCCCAAATTTGATGTCTGTGTTTGTGTGTAATCTTCCCACAGTCCAAGCAGGAGAAGATGGCGTGTCGGGACAAGAGCATGCAAGACAGACTCCGTTTAGGTCACTTCACCACGGTCCGACACGGAGCCTCTTTCACAGAACAGTGGACAGATGGATACGCCTTCCAGAATCTCATCAAGTGAGGGCCTCTCTGCTTTAAACACTCTCTGTCTCCTCCCATAGCCTCTCATGCTGCCCAGTTCTCTGTGCTCCTACTATCCTCCCTCTCCCTCTCTCTCCCTCTCTCTCTCTGATATATCAGCTCAAGAGAGACATACATATGTATAGGCTAAGCTCATCTGGACCAGTTCTGACCCTGCCCGTCTGTCTCATGTCTCTAGACAACAGGAGAGGATCAACTCCCAGCGGGAGGACATAGAGCGCCAAAGGAAGCTTCTGGCCAAGAGGAAACCGCCCTCCATGGCCCAGACTCCGCCCCCTAGCCTGGAGCAGAACAAACGCAAGAGCAAGACCAATGGAGTAGAGAGCGAAGCGTATGTACTTGCTTTTCCCACTTGTTTTTTATTTTTATTTTTTTGCTGCATATATACAATGTGGAAAAGTTCACAATTGCTTATGATAGTTTTGTCATCCTTTCAGGTTATCACAAGCGGAGTATCACGAGCAAGAGGAAATCTTCAAACTAAGACTGGGCCATCTCAAGAAGGTTGTGTGTGTCTGTGTGTGCGTGTGTGGGCGTGCGCATACTGTACCTACATTGGTCTGTTGATTTCTGACAAACCAGCTGAAGGTTTCTCTTTGCCTTGCAGGAGGAAGCAGAGATCCAGGCGGAGTTGGAGAGGTTGGAGCGAGTGCGGAACTTGCACATCCGTGAGCTCAAGAGGATCCACAACGAGGATAACTCCCAGTACATGCCCATCCCAATCTATTGTTTTGTCTCTTTCTGCATGGCCCGTCTTTTAGATTCTTTGTCTAAATATGTCTGTTTCCACCACAGGTTCAAAGACCACCCAACACTAAATGACCGGTACCTACTACTCTACCTACTTGGCCGAGGGGGCTTCAGTGAAGTTTACAAGGTGACACCACTCCTCCTGCTCATCCACAGCCATACTGTAGGCATTGACCTGCTCACATTGTGCTCAGATGGATTCCCCCAGAGAAATAAACTCTAGTGTTCACCAGAATGATTCTTTGGAGTTCATTTTGGTGCCAAATTTGGAGCTGATATTGACGCCAAATGACTTTCACTTGTATGAAAAGAGAAATGAACTGGTTAATGTTGAACAGAATAATGTTTTAGATTATATGGGTGCCAAATTGGTCTGACTTTCACTAATAAGAGGTGGTTCTTTCAAAGGCCTTTGACATAACAGAGCAGAGATACGTCGCAGTCAAAATCCACCAGTTGAACAAGAACTGGAGGGATGAGAAGAAGGAGAACTACCACAAGTGAGTGTTATCTGCCATGTGATATGATGCGATGCACTAACAGACTGTCACACCAATCTTTGTCTATAACTGGCACACATCCACATATACAGTATGTTATCTTTCCTGAGCTTGTAGATAGATACCGCCTCATTCGTGTCATAAACATCCGTACTTAAACACACTTTTTTTTGTTGTTGTCCTTGTGACACTCATCTCACCACAATAGCGTCCATTTACAGGCATAAGAGACAACGTTGCTTGTTTAATAACATTTGAGTGTTAAACATAGTCTTTTCCTGTTTCAGACATGCATGCCGGGAGTACAGAATCCATAAAGAGCTGGACCATCCACGAATAGTCAAACTCTATGACTACTTCTCACTCGATACTGACTCGTAAGTCTCCCCTGTTACAAAACAGCAGCTGGAAACTAGCAGCCTAATTAGGCTGGGGACTAATGTGGTTGGGGAAATTGTCTAGAACACAAACAGCAGCAAACACATTCAAGGAATAGAATCTGAGACTTACTAACCCTTTTTCTTCCCTAGTCCTGGTGTTTATTTGTTTATAACTCTGTATCCTGCTGAGTTTGTTTTAAAACCATGGTTTTCCTCTCCCCTGTTGTTTTGGACCAGGTTCTGCACGGTTCTAGAGTACTGTGAGGGAAATGACCTGGACTTCTACCTGAAGCAGCACAAGCTGATGTCAGAGAAGGAGGGCCGGTCCATCATCATGCAGATCGTCAACGCCCTCAAGTACCTCAACGAGATCAGACCGCCCATCATCCACTATGACCTCAAACCCGGTGGGTTACCACAGCAACAGACTATAGACAGACACAAAGAAAGTGCAGCATGAAGGCCTTAACACTGAATGTCCGCTACTGTGCTAGGGTGATACAGAGACAAAACAATGACTGTAAATAACTTATGTAATGAATTTGCTGTTGTAGTTATTTGGCAATAAGCTCTGATTTGTTCTCTTCCTCAGGCAACATCCTCCTGGTGAATGGCACAGCCTGTGGGGAGATTAAAATCACAGACTTTGGCTTGTCCAAGATCATGGACGACGACAGCTACAACTCAGTGGACGGGATGGAGCTGACATCACAGGGAGCAGGGACCTACTGGTGAGGATCCTAATGTCACATTGTATTAATGCTCACTAAACTGTGGTGTGATAATAATTCAGAATTTAAATTCATTTAATTACAAATAATAACAAAAAAATGGAGAGCATGCAAACATAACCATGCTTTCTTTTGCCTTTTAGGTACCTACCCCCAGAATGCTTTGTGGTGGGGAAAGAGCCCCCCAAAATTTCCAACAAGGTGGACGTGTGGTCAGTGGGAGTCATCTTCTACCAGTCTTTATACGGCCGCAAGGTAAAATGCACGCACACGCATACACGCACACAGAGTTGTAAGACTATTTTTCGGGATACCTTGGTTTGTTGTTAACTCTTGCTCTCTTATCTCCTTCTACACCTCCATATTTTGCTGTGTCTCCAGCCCTTTGGCCATAACCAGTCTCAACAGGACATCCTACAGGAGAACACCATACTGAAGGCAACAGAGGTGCAGTTCCCTCCCAAACCAGTGGTCACTCCCGAAGCTAAGGTACTAGAATCTCTTGTTTCTTTGTCCCGTCCTCCCCACCTCTCTCACTAGTTTTTCCATTTACTTTTTTGTCTATTTGCACATTCATTCCTCCCTGCTCCTTCACAAATCTACCAGTTATTCTCCAGTCTTGTCTCTCCTCCTCTCTCTAAATGCCTCCTCTCTACCCCTCTTTCCTCAGGCCTTTATAAGGCGTTGTTTGGTCTACCGCAAGGAGGACCGTATCGATGTGCACCAGCTGGCCAGTGACCCCTTCCTCATGCCTCACATCCGCAAGTCTGTGGCCACCTCTGGGGCCTCTGGCATGGCCATGGCCTCCACCTCCAGCTCCTCCAATAGCAGCGCCTCAAACTGAGCCCTTGCCCATGATGAAATTACTGACCTGAGTGGATGGGTGGGTGGGGGAGAAGCCTGGTTTAGCCCTCCCCCCACCCTGCCATGTTGCACCCCAGAGAAACTACTGGGGCACAGGCAGGGGGTCATGAGTGTGGTGGAGGGGGTACTCAGTGTTGCCACTGGAGCCTGTGACGTAACCCTCCATCCCCCATGTCCACCCACCCAAGCCACCACATCCCTCTCTCCCCTGAGGGGTGGCATTGTTCTGGGGGTCAAAGCCCTGGGCTGCCCCGATAGAAAAGGAGAGGGGCATGGCACTGCGCTGATGAGAAGTAAGGATCAGTGTTTGGGTGAATTCTCCAGCTAGAATTGAGAGAATGAACAGATAAGTATAGAACAGCTTCAGCTTGGACAGATGGAGGGGGCTGTTTAAGGCCCTGTACGCAAACACACACTCATGCACGCACCATTTCTGGTCCCAACCAGGTACCCTCAGTTCGCCCAGATGAAGCCTTTGGTTCTCATTCAACTCCCTCCCTGACTGACAGTACCAGTCTAGCCTGCCTTTGGACTGGACCTGAAGGTCTTGGCATTTATTAATTCATTCAAGCTACTTATTCTGGGCTCTCCCAGCCCCACTTAAGCCACTTGCCCAGATTTACATCAGTTGTGAAAGGGGGGTGGGGTGGGGGGGGCAAGACCTTCCCCTAACTCCCCTCTATTTAAGCCCTGTGACCAAAGCATAAGACTTCCAGTTGGTGGCACTGTTACGCCCCCATTTTCTAAAGGTTGGTTTTTAGTCATGTAACTTGATATGAAGTTGAAAAATGGTGAATGATCCCTTTTATATTTTATTTTCTTCCATTTTTTTTTATTGACCCAATTTTAAGAAGAAAATGTTATTTGTGATTACTTTTTTTGAATTGCCTTTGTATCCTCATGACTGTATTCATTGATTGCCCCCCTTCATAAACGCACATATTTATTTAGGTATGTTTTAATTATTTTTTGGCCAACAAAATGCAAGGGACTGGTTTACAAATGTGTACTGTTGGGGGGGATTGGCCTTAGCAGATAATTGCATAAACCATTAAATACTGTTGGTTAAACTGTGTGGTCTAAGTTGTTTTGGGGCTGAATGATTTCTTATTACTTCCTAACAACACTTCCTATTTTTTACAGCACATAACAGAAAAAGGCTGGAGAAAGACCAGATATTTTTTTTCATTTAACCATTATTTATCCAGGTCAGTCTTGTTGAGATAAAATCAATTTTTCAATTTGATTATTTATAGTGCTGCTTGAAAGTTTGTGAACCCTACAGGGATGGTCATTATTTTTGTATAAAATATTAAAATGAAAATGAACTTATAAAATCTTTATCTAAACCCTAATTTGTAATAAAGTTATTTATTATGGTTATGGTTTATTTAACAAAAACTCAGATTTCATGTGTGAAAAAATATGTGAACCTCTTCAGTCAATAGCTTGTGGCACCTCCATTAACAGCGATAACTTGGAGTAACCGTCTCGTATAGCCACTAATCAGTCTCTGACATCTGTTTTGAGGGATTTTTGCCCACTCCTCCTTACAGAATTCAGCCAATTGAGGGGTGTCTGGCATGAATTGCCCGCTTCAGGTCCTGCCACAGCATCTCGATTAGATTTAGGTCAGAACTTTGACTTGGCCAATCCAAAACACAAATCTTCTTTCTCCTGAGCTATTCTTTGGTAGATTATAGCCATGTTTTGGGTCGTTGTCTTGTTGGAAGACCCATTTTCAGCCCAGCTTTAGCTCCTTGACTGATGGCTTGACATTCTGTTCAAGAATCTCCTGGTATACCTCAGAATTCATGGTTCCCTTAATGATGTGAAGTCGTCCAGGTCCAGAGGAGGAAAAGGAGCCCCAGATCTTGACATTGCCAACACCATACTTGACTGTTGGGATAAGGTTCTTTTGGTGGTATGCAGTGTTGGGTTTTCGCCAAATATAGTGGTTTTGATTGTGACCAAAAAGGTCAATTTTGGACTCGAACAGACTTCCAGAAACCTTCAGGCTTGTCCAGGTGGTCTCTGGCAAAGTTAAGACGGGCAGTTTGGTTATTTTTTGACAGCAGAAGCTTCTTCCTAGCAACCCTCCAATGAATGCCATTTTGATTATTTGTTCTTCTTATTGTTGAAGCATGCAGTTACCTGAGATGCAGCAAGGGAGGTCTGCAAATCTCTAGATGTTATGTTTGGATTGGCTTTTACCTGACTTATTATTTTTCTTGTGGCTCTTGGGAATATTTTGGAAGGGTGACCACTTCTAGGCTGAGTTGCTGTCATGTTAAATGCTCTCCATTTGTAAATGATTTGCTTCACAGTGAACTGATGGAGCTCAAATCTTGTTGAGATGATTTTATAGCCTTCCCCAGACTGATATGCTGTCACTACCTACCCTCTTCCTGATGTCCTCTGAGATCTCCTTTCCTCTCGGCATGGCGTGTTTTGCATTCACCTCTATGGGTAACACAAAACTGACCAGGTTTCTTATCTCTGTTTATCAGAGTCCCGCCCAAACTCTTTCCTAAAGATCTCTCCTTTGATTGGTTTATTTGGTACCCAATTATTTACCCACCTGATTCTACTTACCTACTTGATTTAACCAATGCAACTTTTTTTTTCTTTCTACTACACACATGATTTCCTTTAAACGAACATATGGAATTGGTAAATATAAACCTGTTATGTCAGATAAAAAAGACTGGTTCTGATTAAATACAGATTTCATGGTAAAAACTAAAGAAATCTATAATTGCACAAGGGTTCACATACTTTCAAGCAGCATGTAATGATCTGTATTTGCTTTAATCAGATATATTTGAGCTCAAGTTAATCCCTTAGACAGACAGCATGGTAATGCAATGTAGCAATATAGTAATATAAGAAATAAAAGAAAATAAACGGAATAAAAGAAATGAAATCTTACCCTATCTGTCCCTCCTCTATCTGATTTAATCTAAATTTAGAGAGGACCATCCAGCATCAGCATTTGCAACCACCAAATACTCTCGGTTCCCCTATCAGCCCTGCTGATGTCTCCGGAGCAGCACCGTGCCGCAGCCGAGGGGCTTCGATGACTCACGCTTCCCCTTCCAAGTAAAGCGGTCACTCAGTCTCCAGCAGTTATGGGCAATGCCAAATACTGAAAGGGCGAGGGCTAAGTCTCCAGGCAGCCTCTTGTCAAAGGCCCAACTACTAACAGTTATGGACAATGCCAAATACTGATAGAGCGAGGGCTAAGACTCAATGTAGCTAAGCGGGAGCCTACTCCGTTACCAGCAGCCTGGAAAGCACCTGCAGAGAAGGCACACTTCACAAGGTCTTTCACCTTTCACCATTCAACAGAAGTTGCCAGCAAACTGACTGTTACTTGCTCTGCTCAGCAACCCTCTCTCTGGCCTTGTCAGGTTCCTCTATCTCTCTCTCTCCCTGCCAAACTTGATTACAATTCAACATTTCACATTTCAACATCATCTTTCAACATCAAATCCTTCCTTTAGTTTTCCGCTTCAATCACTAAACATGTTGAACACATTTCCACATCAATCATTCTGTTAGGTACATTTGAAACATTAAATGTATTCAAACATGTACTATTGGTTATATTTAAATGGTTACATTTGCTGTTACTTTATTAGTTACATTGAAATAGTTATATTTTGATGTTATATCATTAGTTATTTAGTATATTCTATTGATAACACTTGATTTTACTTCAGAACATCATTACACCACACAGACCCGCCCGGAACCACATGTTTTTAATGGTTATATTCGATTACATTTCAGAATATCATTACTCCACACAGACTTGTCTGGAACCAGGTGGCGTTGCAGGTCAAGGGAAGTCTATATCTTTTGACACTGTGTGTCTGTGTGTCTGTTTGTGTCTGTTTGTGTCTGTGTGAGTGTCACTGATCTAGTTTGGTTGTGTGTGTACAATCAAAGCCACAAAGATCAATAATGATCAGTGAGAGAGACAGGGCCCTTGGCAATGCATGTTGCTTGCCCAAAGAGAGTATGCTAGAGCTAGAGGATGATAAACTGAAATGGAACACATCTGTGACATTGATTTTACGTTGTGTTAAGTGAACCCACTGTATCAGTGGATGTGGGATTGTTAAGTGATGCCCTCATCATAGCATTTCTCAACAGATTGGATCATTTCCGCTCATCTGTATTTGCACCCATGTTTATGAGCTGGACTTGGAATTCTGGAAAGTTCCAAAGGTTGTCATAGACCCCACTGTCTTTGGATTAAACATTTTGCACATAGATCTACCACCGAGATGGTCCTTATAGTACACAATTTACACATAACATAACCCTAATCTGCTTTGCTTAGTGCCTACTCTGTACCCTGTCTCGTCAAACTAATACTTATTACAGTGGATGTTTGAGGCACCAAAGTGATCTTTTGAAGGCAAGGCAACAGTGTTGCAAACCTGAAATAATTTGAAGTAGCCTACTGTCTCGTGCACAACTAGGCCTATGTGTAGCCTATGAGAGGCGGGTTGTATGCGGTGACGCAGCTTCTGCTCTCTCCATTCATTTTGGACTCATTAACTGACGCGCTAAAAGACACACAGAGCCCACTCTGCTGTACTCTTCCTCTGCACACTCGCCACTCCATCCATCCGTCCCGAAAGAAAAGCACACCGTCATTTGCTCCGATTTACAGTTTTCGAAGCAGTGGGCATGCAACGCAGCGACCGAAACAAAGATTCAAGGGGAACATGGAAAAAATGCCTATACTTTTACAAATGCACTTTATATTTATTCATCTTTAGTCTGGAACTAAAGTCTGGAACATCTGCAATCTGGAAGGGCCATTCAGGTAGGTGTTGTTTTTCGGTGGAGAAGGTCGACTTTCTCATAAAGAAAACTCTCGACAGACTCGTGGACGCGGTCTTATTGTGTCTAAATGTAACTTAGTTTGCGTATTCCAAGCATTGTTGATTTGTAAAAGTACTTTATCCAAAATCGGGCTTGGAATGGAATGCCACGAAGGTCCGTATTCTGAGTGGAACCAGATGTGGGGAGATAGGAGAGAGGAGGGGGGAGGGTTTACGCTTATTTGATGTGTTTTCTCTTTTACTGAGTGCTATAGCGTAAAGCCTATATGATTCATTCGACTTAAAACTGGAGAATTTGTAGTGCTCTACTTTTGCCTTTCAAGATGGCATAGTCTGACGCGTTGCATAGATTTGGCACCCCGCGGGCAGATGTGACCTTTACATCCTGTTATACAATTAACTCATGCAGTCAAGTCCATCTCAGTGTCTTTTTTTCTTGCTACAGTGTGAGCAAACTGACACGGTAGTGACCTCATTGAACACTGACCCATCTGCTGGTAAAGGCCTGTATGAAGTAGATATGTTGTTTTATGGATGAATAAACTCAGGTCAGCATGAATAAAGGAGTGATGATAAAACATATAACCTAAGATTTCTGAACTTAACAGTGGGGAAAAAACTATGTATTGTATTTATTTGACGAGACCTACATTATTAGTAGATAGTCCAACAAGTGTGCGATAATAAAGTAGAGGATCAATTAGGTCAGTAAAAGGGTTGATTCATTCCGATAATAAATCAATATATGATAGTACCACCTGACCAATGACCATGCATTATGAAAGTGGCAGAATCTCGGATTGGTACATCAATTTTGGGAGTTTTAAATTAATGATATAGTCATTGATTCTTGAAGAATATAACTTCGAAATGTCTCATGAGCTTTGTTCAACTGTCTTACCCCATCAGAAGCCAACATTTAAGATTGTTTTATTCCATTGTTTGTAAATGAAATTGTAAAAAAAACACTACTGATAGCTCCAAAATATGGTCAAAACTATCACTTTGATCTGATGGATGGTCAGTCCACAGCTCAATCTATGAGTTTAATGGTTACATTTCTCCAGCTCCATCCCTCAGCTGTTTATCAAAATAAGTGTCAGGGAGACCGCTTTGTTGTTGTTTGATTTTATTTTATTTTTCAATGGGAGTCACATTGAGATTACAACGTTAAAACAACAGTGTTTAACATTTAACATCAAAGAGGTCCTCAATCAGTATTTTAAATTGCCTGAGCGGCACCAGAACAACCAACTGTAATGTATTTTATAGATTGTTCCAGTAGTGAGGTGCACCAAAACTAAAAGCGGATTTACCCAATTCGGTAGAGACCCAAGGTACCTCAAGAGTTAACCAACCCCGAGAGCAAGTTTAGTAACTTATATTCTTATACTTTAATAACACAGTTAGGTGAGGCAGGTGCTTATACTGTAGGGCTTTGTACACAAAAAGGGAGTAATTATGCGATCTACGAGAGTTTAACACGGTCTAGCAGACCTTTTGATGTAGAATGCAATGATGGGTATTACAACTATCACTTGTGATTGGCCCTTTAAGGTTTTCTGTGGCATTCTGCAGACAGCTGCATTATTGGGTCATCACCCCACTAGAGTGCCATGCAGGGCCAGATATATGTGTCTGTTACACCTGTACTGTAAGTGGCAAGTTTGACTGCAAATAGGTCTCTCTCTCTCTCTCTCTCTCTCTCTCTCTCTCTATCGCTCAGCTCTATCTGTATTGCTCAGCTCTTTTTCTATCTATTGCTCAGCTCTCTCTCTCTCTCTCTCTCTCTCTTTCTCTCTCTCTCTCTTTCTCTCTCAGCTTTCTCCCTGTGTCTTTCCCTTTCTCTCTCGGGTCTGTCTTACCCTTGGAATTGTGGAGTGATTTTAAGAACATTACTATCACGACTGAATCTGTGGTCTCAGGCTGTACAGAATGCAGAGAAGCTCTGTCCTTAGAAGACCCCCTCCCCCCTGCTTCTTCCTCTCCTCCCACACCACAAAGGTGAACCCAGGGAGCCCACCACACTGCTGGCCTCAGAGGCTTGAGTGAACCATCATAAAACAGAAAAGAAACAAACACAACAGGGTGGAATTTCCTGTGTATTTGTTGGTTGCTGTTTTTACAGGACAAAGGGATATTCTGTTTTATAACACTGACCCGTAAATATCTTATTTTTTATCTCAAACATCTGTGAAAATAAAGAGGGTTCAAGGACAATCCTTTGGATCCACCATACCTCAGTGTGTTCATGGGGCCTTACCCTAAATCCATAATCACTATTTGTTCTTATCTACAGTAATAGCAGACACATTGACTTGTACTCCTCTTTTCCACAACATCTATAATAGAATAAAAATGTTGTTATCACAATTTGAACTGGAGGACTACTTTAACTGGGCTTCCAGGGCCACCAACATGGATCCAAAATCAGTCACAAGTTCCATGTACCTCACCCTCCACTGGCTCCTTGGCCCCCAAGCTCTGTCCCCCAGCTCAGTGCCCACACCCAGGGAGACCTGATCCAGACACTGGCCCAACTAGGAGAAGATGGTGGAGGTTCTGGGAAGATCAGCCTCTCTTGGCTCATTGTGTCTGTTGCTCTTGGCTGCAGGTTGAAGGCTCTCTCTTCGTCAGCAGGAAACAGGCTTGGGCCGAACAGGGTGATGAGGCAGGGGATGGAGGTGGAGGGCTTGGGTATCAGACTGTAGTGGTGCTGTTGTGGTGGCTGTACTTTCCCATGTAATGTTGGTTGCGTGTTGATGTTGAACTGGGTTTTTCACCATGCCATATTTACCAAGAGTGTCCACATAGAACATACATTTGAGTCTGCCTCAGGAATTAAAAATTGTGTTTGAAGTTTTGCTCTTTTTCTTTGCAAGTTCAGCCTGAGGTTGTACCAACAGTTCAAACACAGCTGACAGGCAATGCTTTATGCTATATGTTACTAGCGCTGATATGTATTGATATTGAGGGCCTAATTTAAATGATTATTAGTATTACAGAATTTTGAAGGCTTCATAAAGCCTTCATAACCCCTTTATAAGGCATATTCATTATTCAGAAATCATTAAAAAGCTAATGTTATGCTATATAAGTGCAAATAGCATTATGCCACATTTTGCAAAGCACAAGATGTGATCTCACCCTTTATGTCGTATAAAAACGTTACGTTATTTGTTTTTATATTATATTGGCCATATGTTGGCTTAATGAAGGCTTTATTTATTTAAAGTGGGACCAATGATTTATAGTTTTTCTCGACCGTTTACACTATTTGTAACAGAAATACCATAAATGAGCAACAGTAACATTTTCAGTAAAACAGTTCATTTCTTATTGCTTTCACACAAAATGCAAATGTCAAGCTTTTTGCAAAACAGATAACACAACTCTACATAAGAAACAACAATCAATTGAGTAAGTGTTGATAAACAAAGATGAATTATGTAAACTCTCATCACTCAACAGTTCAACTAACAGTCAGTCTGAGATCACATATGAAATCGGTCATCAGTAACGTAACATGCCTGGCAGACAGGAAAGAAGAGATTACTGTAAATTATATTGTTGGCACTTTCTACAGTAATGCAAATGTTATTGTTGTAACCTGCTTGATTCTGAATATTTTAGTTTGAATTAGTATTTTTATTTAAATGTACATTTATATTTAAATCATTCAATCATATTCTCTCATATAACAGGCACAGTACTACCGCAAGCTATAGTAAAATGTTTTTTTTTGGCTGAGTGAAATTCGTATTGTTTTTTCACCTTTATTTTCAAATGAAAGTTGTCCAACCTTCAATGCATATTGATGTTTATGGTTACTATTTAGTGTGTCATTATGAAATGAATGGTGGATTGAACTTTACATTTGATGACAAAGGACACTATTTGATAGCTGATTTTCTTTTGTGACATGTAGTTTTCAGAGTTATAGTGCATTTTGCAAAATAAATGTGCTGTTTTGGCAAACGTGGTAACTATTTAGGGGAACATACTAACTGTTTTGAGTTGAAAAGTAATACTGTTTCAAGAGATGTGCTCAAGAAAAACTGTAATATGTATTGAAAATCAAGGTCTATCGCGTTATTTCTAACTTAACAGCCCCTATGACAACAACAAATCAGTACCCTTTTTAAAGTAGCTTGAATTCTCATAATGACAATACCCTCAATGACATCAGGCTGCTTTTAATAACATTTACGCTTTAAAAGTCCTCCCACCAAACTGTTATGTCTTCCCAAACCAAGGACTACCAGAGCCAAAATCATCATTGTGTAATCCTTGTGCTTCAAGTGAACACACAGTAATGAAATCACACACAATGGGAAGCTGTCTCACTGACCTCAGAGGACAATCTACTATGTGGATCTTCATAATCAATAGATTGTTCAGTGTTTTGATAGATTTGGAGAAAGGTAAAATTCATCCCATAATCTTCTCACAGCTGGGGTAGATGGTCTGTTGGGAGAGAAACAACAGCATGGATTACATGGTTGGAGGATTGGAAGATTTCTAAATGTTTTGGTGTACAGAAAATAAGAACAAAATTGGGAAGAAAAGTCCTTGAATTGAGATGTATCACCGATAACAAGTGCTCACTGACCTGTCTGATTGACAGGGTTCATATATGACAATAACAGGACACACTCTACCTTTGCTGTTGAATGAGAATTCCTGAATGACCTAGAATGGATATTATTGAACACATTTAGTGGAAATGGTAGACAATGAGTTCCCTACAGAGAAATGAGTCCATGGAAACAGTTTTTTAATCTCAGTCTGTTATGGATTATGTTACGTTAATACGAGTGGAATCATAGACTCATGGAAAGGCATACTTGTCACAGTTAAGCCATTGAGTTGCTTTTTAGTCTGTTGGAAGCGGCCCTCTGTTTTTCTACCTCAATGATCTGATTTAAAGATTTTTCCAGAGGTGCATCCTTGCCAAGCGAGAAAAGGTCTTTTGACTCGACTCTTTATTGCATCACAATTAGTCGACAGTAAACAGGCCTAACAACAGGGTGTTAGAATGAGAAGGCTGCAGAGCTGGGTGGTAATTATATCTGATTACACTCTACAAAGCACTGCCAATGGGAGTTCTCAGACCTCTGCGGAACCACTCAGCCATTGTGTTTCATAACTGCGTTTCTAGAGTCTGGAAACCTCCCGAGCCACAAGCTGACATTAGTTCTCCAGAACGTAGCCTCAGAGGTTGAGGGAGACTGAGAGAAGTGCTATACTGATTACAGGGCTGGATAATAGGGACTCTGAGAGAGTCTGTATTGCCTTTGGTGTCTGTATGATGCAGCAAGGGAAGCTTTGGTAGTTCTGGGAGAGGGCTACACTAGGCTGATTAGGTGACTTGAAGAGGGTTTAGTCAGGGCCGTCATTCTCTGTGTGGACTGAAGTACCCCCATACCAGAGCCCTGTTTTTAGCCAAACACCCTGTGTTCTCCCACCTTCCCCACATCCTGGCCCCTCAAAGGGGCCCGTGGAGTAGGAATGCTGAGTGTCTCAATCTCTGTTTCTCTTTTCTGGACCCCAGTTCAGTGAGGAGGGCTTCTGTTTGTTTTTGGGATTGTTTTTGGGATTTTTTTTTCTTTTCTTAACAGCACCTTAATTTAGAGTCACAGCTGCACTTCCCCTCTTCTGTTTCTTCTCTCTCTCTCTCTCTCTCTCTCTCTCTCTCTCTCTCTCTCTCGTATAGCATTCACACTCTCAGATTGCCTGGCCATAACCTCCCAATCCCCTTATCCCTCCTTGCAGAGAAAATAAAAGAAATGCTTGGAGAAGTAGGGATGAGAAAAAACCACACTGGTTTTTGGGAAGGGTGTTGGGTTTTGTTCCCGACATTCCAGTCATTGTGGCTGGAGTTCAGCCAGTATCTGCTAGCTTATAGTTGAAGATCTGACTTTCTCCCTCTCCCTCTTTTTGTCAGCACTCACAGAACAGGGTTTGCATGTATACATAGTGTAAGTGATTACTCATGGCTCCTTGAAAATACATAGATAGATATCCACTCGATGCTCATAATGTCCTTGCAACCGAGCAAAGTTGCAGCGTCACTCATTATTTTGACAAAGCTGCATGAAATAGCCATAGTACAATTTTTGAAATGTTTTCTGACAGCTTAATGGTGGTGGGAGCCATTGGATAACTGGGTCAGGGAAGCTGCTAAATGTGTATTGTATTAACAAGAGTAACACTGAAGCTGTTAAATATTTAAAACAATCAGAAACACTGTCAGATATGCTACTGTGTTATGCCCTCTTCCCTCTCAACAAGTTCTCATGATAAACTTCCACACCAGAATCCCTCAAACCCTCAGACCACCGTAATCTCACATCAGCCAAACTTCCCTCACATTCAGACCACAAACTCCCCCTGAGAAGAAAGGCCATTCCAGGTCAGACTACTGTGATGGGAGTCCCTACTATCCCAGATTCAGACGGAAATAACAAATAGACGGTGATGATTATCAACCCTCGCATTGATGGCCACATGAACAAACATGTTTTCAAAGCACCAGCCTCACTCAATCAACACCTGTCTAGACATATAACCTCTGTGAAATAGGTCTGACAGAGTCTCATGAGTTCTTTGAATGCGCAAATTAAATTATATTTTCTCAACCTTGGTTACGCTTTAGTCATGGAAATGAAAAGACCTATGTATCCCAGCAGGGATATCAGCTTTTCAGTGGCACCACACCAAGCTGTAAACTTGCTTGTCCTAGCCCAGCAGAACATCCATTAACACTCATATTGATTGTGTCCCTGCTCTGCTCTCTCTCCACATTAGCAGCTAAAATGGAATAGTTTGTGGAACTGTTATTGACTGCTGCTTTTGTTTTCCCCATCTGTCTGTCCAGAGCCCGACAGCCCTGACGTGTTTGCCTTCTTCCATGAGGGCGCCCAGGGCTGCCTGGGGGTTCTGGGGAACTCCCTGCTCCTGTCAGCCTCCTGCAAGGATGCCGCCCAGCGATGGAAGTGGGTGACCCGGGGCCGCCTCCTCAACATGCGCTCCTCCCTCTGCCTGGGCCTGACGGTGGGCAACAGCAGCTCCAGGGGGGAGGGCTCTCCGCTGGGTGTGTACCCCTGTGACCGGGAGCCTCCCCAGGTACGCTGGACCTGGCACTGTGCTACAGTGCTGGAGAGCCTCAACGCATACCTGCCCTCACCCTCTCCTCCGGCCCCTGCAAACGTCTCAGTGGAGTCCTCTGTGGTCAAGCCCCCAGCAGAGGGGCTCAAATGGAGGCTCTATGGGGACGAGCAGGACCTGTGCTCCAAATCATACCGTGGTGAGTAGACTTACAGTGTGGTTCAGATTGACATTCCTGTGGGTTAGTAAGAACTGATCATTGTGTTGTGTTTTGAATTTTTATCAAGACTCTTTATAGTTCATGTCATTCTAAAAAGGGGTGTCTTCCTGTTTACTTGTTGTCAAGTAAAAATAACATTCTTTATTTCATTGTTTTTGTATGGAGCAACAAGACAGCGGTTTGACAGACACTGTGGCTGGTCAAGGGAGACAGCCATTTTGCAACAGAAAATAGCTTATTTAGACTATTTTAAGTACCACCGACATGCGTTAAACTCTGTTTCCCACCCAATAAGCTTCACTGTCTGTCAACTGTGTCGGGGGTCACAGAGGCAGGTAGCATGTTAACTGTGGGGGCTGCAGCTGTATCTGTTCAGACGCATTTAGCGATGTGTTGCCCAGGGCATCTTCGTCGACTGCTGGCTGCCTTCCAGCAAGACTGCCACGGAAAACACTCTCTGTGTTTGTAAACTCAAGTAAGCATCGGATTGTCCTTGCCCTCGTATATGTTTGTGTTTATCATACCGAATGACATCTTTGAAGTTCATTGACAATCTCCACTGCTGGGCTGAGTCAGAGCAATAGTGATCTCTAGTGAATGTGGTCTGCCTGACTGCAATTAAAAACAGATATCCCATGAGTTGAGAAAGCCACTTTTTGCTTTCTTCTTTATCCCTCCTCTCCTTCCTTTCCTTTCCTATTTGTGTGGCAAGGCAAATGACATGATGTTTTTAACTTTTTACTGCCAAATCCTCACAACTTTCTTTCTGAAGTCAACACAGTGCTGAACAAAGAATGCCACTAACATTAGTCACCCGTGGAGCAGCTTGACATGAGCCAGCCAGCCAGCCAGCCGGCCAGCCATACAGTGGTGGAACAGAACACAGGCAAATGAGGGAGGGAACTTTCTAGACTTTGCCTTTCCCCCCTCTTTTAACACATATGCCCTACTTTCCATGAGCCCTGCGTGGAAGTAGGACTGACTGGCTGGCTGGTTCTCTGTATGTTTTGGTAACAACAGACACCTTTCCAGTCTCTCTCTCTCTCTCTCTCTCTCTCTCTCTCTCTCTCTCTCTCTGTCTACTGTGCACTGGAGGGTTGATTTGAGTTGTTTTTTTTACTTCATACCCATGTCCAGTGGAATGCAAAGGCTACTGTGGTAATCCCTGGGTATTCTATCAAACCATGCTGATCAGGTTTAATTCAAAGAAAATACATTTCACCTCTAAAAGAATAATGGAGATTGGTTTGTGCATGACATACTGTAGAACAGTTTATTTCATGTTTATCCAGTTTTGTATGATAGTGTGCTATTCTATTTATTTTCAATATGGGGATTGTTTGATTTGTTTTCCATGATGAAGTTTATTTTTGTTCATTGTTTACTCTGTGATGCTGTACCTTTCCCTGATCCAAAGAGTGCACTTTTTTGTATTGTTTTTCCTGCAATATCATCTTCTCTTTTTTTAGCATGTGTTTGATTACACAGGTCTTTGAGTCAACAGATTTGTCAGCTCAGTCAAGACTATCCATCCACACTGTACATTTGAGACAGGAAGTGGGGCCTCTGTGCCACTGCATGCTGGGTTTGAAGTCTTTCCTTGGTTTGCTCTCCAGAGATATACACTATCCAGGGGAACTCTCATGGCCGACCCTGCTACCTGCCTTTCCTGTACGACGGCCGCTGGTTCCACAGCTGCACCAGTATTGGCCGAGAGGACGGCCACCTGTGGTGTGCCACCACCTTTGACTACGGCAAGGACGAACATTGGGGCTTCTGTCCTGTCAAGAGTGAGTCTCCTCTTCACACACCCCATGTCTCCACGGTGCCCTGTCACATCTCATTCACACAACACAACACACAGCTGTCTTCTACTGTCTGAGTGTTCGCTATTGACAATAACATCGCCACACTCTCTCATTCTACCCCCCCCCCCCCCTTCTCTGCTCTCTCCCTCTCATTTTCTCTCCCTATCCTTCTATCTCCCCCTCAGGCAACGACTGTGAGACGTTCTGGGACACTGACCCATTGACGGAGAGCTGTTACCAGTTCAACTTCCAGGCTACGCTGTCGTGGAACGAGGCTCGGATCAGCTGCCAACAGCAGGGGGCAGACCTTCTCAGCATCACCAAGCTGCATGAACAGACCTACATCAACGGTGAGAGGCTGCAGAGCCTTCAACTCAGTACTCAGAATATACAAGAACTCTGGACACATTTTCTCTCTTCTGACACTTTCACATTTTTACTATTTTGGAGGTGTAAACTGCTCATCAACATTATTACTAGTTTGTTTACCATTTTGTTAATCATTAGCAGACCTTCAAATAGTGCATCCCTCTCCTGTCTTCTTCCCTTCCCTCTAAGAGTTTGAAAGGGGGAGAGTATATAATCAATGTAATGATCTATAGTGTTAAAGAGAGCTCTCTGTCTGTTCCTTTAGGTCTGCTGACGGGCTACAGTGCTGCTCTGTGGATTGGCCTCAACGACCTGGACATCAACGGGGGCTGGCAGTGGGGCGACTCTTCGCCACTCAAATACCTCAACTGGGAGGCTGGTGAGTGGACAGAGTCTGTAACCCAACCTCAGCCATCCTCTTGCAATATATCCCACAGTCTACAGGGAGAATCGCTGCACTACTTCTTCTGATATTTTTATGTAACCTGTATTTATTCAAGGAGACACACTGAGACCGAGGTCTCTTTTGCGGGTGTGCCCTGATTACAATAAAAAATAATTACAAAACAATACCTTTAAAAAAACACAACACAACAAAACACACACATTCATTTCACCAGTCAAAACAACATGTATCATGTAGCATGTATCTGTAAGCTGGGTTAGACGTAGTGTAAGGGACCAAGTGCTCCAACCTCAGTCGACCGTGAAGATCATTTCATGTCTCCCACTGTGCTTATCTCCCCATCACAGTCCATCCCAACCATGAGGATGAGGATAACTGTGCTGTCATCAGGACTGAGTCGTCTGGCCGCTGGCAGAACCGGGACTGTTCTGAAGCTCTGCCATACGTCTGCAAGAAGAGACCCAACGCCACACTGGATCCCTTCACCACTGGTCAGTCCACAATAAGTCTATCCCACCCAGTCAAACCCCTCAGCTTGAGTGTTCCAAGGGTACTTCCAAGGATAGTGAACTCCTTGCAATAATGAACGCAGTTAGTTTCTACGTTTTCACACTGATTGTGTGTTGCTATTGGTTGCACTCTCCCTGCTGTGTTACTGTAAACTTTTCCTTTCCTTTCCATTCTGTGTGATGTATTTCTACGTCCTCTGGGCAGACTCGTGGGTGGACACTGAGAAGTATGAGTGTGCCGTGGGGTGGCAGGCCTTCCAGGCGGGCTGCTACAGGCTGACCCCAGAGTCCACAGACTGGGAGGCGGCCCGGAAGGTCTGTCAGAAGATGGATGCTAACCTGGTCAGCATCCACACCCTGCCTGAGCTGGAGTTCATCATCCGCAACCTGAAGAAAGGTGCTCATCTGATACAGTGGACTTACTGTACATATCCCCGAAAGACGTGTCAGAACTCAAGCTCTTATACAACCCGGAGCTTTGTGTCATTTGCAATGAGCACACCACAACAACAGCTTATGAATTGAATACTATTTATATTCTCTATATAATAAAATTCAGAATAAAACTATCTAGCTTTCTTTTCTTTCACCCTCTGTTAGACGTTGAGGAGCTATGGATCGGGCTCTATGACTCGGCCATGCAGATGGACTTCCAGTGGACTGACCACACACCCGTCATCTTCACCTACTGGCACCCCTTTGAGCCCAACAACTTCCGCAATGTCCAGGAGGACTGCGTCACGATCTGGGGACCCGTGAGTGACCCCTAACCCCTAGTCTGGATTCTTAATCATCTCACAGTAATGTGTTTTCAATGCCAGCAAGCTTTCTCCATTTGTTTATACTTAGCAGCTGTGTCCTCTCTGTGTGTGTGTGTGTGTGTGTGTGTGTGTGTGTGTGTGTGTGTGTGTGTGTGTGTGTGTGTGTGTGTGTGTGTGTGTGTGTGTGTGTGTGTGTGTGTGTCTGTATATGTGTGTATGTCTGTACAAATTTCTCAAAGCAGCATTGTGACTGCCTATGGCCCCTGGTCTGAGCATTGATCATACTTTATCTTATGATGACTGATGGATAGATGATTCACTTACTGAAACAAATGTATTTGTTGTAAGTCGCTTTGGATAAAGGCGTCTGCTAAATGCCATAAATGTAAATGTGTGTGTGCAGGATGGCCGCTGGAATGACAGCCCCTGTAATCTGACCCTGCCCTCCATCTGTAAAAAAGATGCCCAGAAGAGGGAAGGACAGACACAGGACCATGGCTGCAAACCAGTATGAGCTATATATTATCTCTCTCTCTCTCTCTCTCTCTCTCTCTCTCTCTCTCTCTCTCTCTCTCGCTGTAATTCCCTTGTCTCTTCTCTGTCTTATTCTCATTCTCTCTCATCTGTCTCTCGTTTGATCTGTCATTTGCTTCTAACTTTCTCTCTCCTTCACTCTCTTTCTCAGTCTCTCTCTCTCTCTCTCCAAAAAGGCTCTATTCAAAGCCCCTGCCGTGTCATGCTGTTCTTACTCCAGATGCTGACAGTGAACACTGACACTGAATGCATATTGTAAATATTTGAGTGCACCCCCCTCACACCCTGCCCCCCTTCCTGTGGACCCCTCCCCCTCCATCCCCAGCCTGTATCTGTCGTATGAATCATTGCTCAGGGCTGTGGAGGTCAGACACACACCCCATCCTCAGACAACCCCCCCCAACATTCACACACACACACACACACACACACACACACACACACACACACACACACGCACGCACGCACACACGCACACACATACGCACACCACACCACACTACACCACACCACACACACACAGACACACACACACACAGACACACACACATCCCTCCCAAACTCCACACACTCAAAAGAACACATTTACTCAATCACTTTCAAACTCAAAGATACAGTACACACACACTGTAGACATGCACACGCAAAAGACACACACTCAATAAACCCACATGCACATTTTGTGTCTGCAAGTTTCACATCTGGTAAATCCATCTCTCTCACTCCATTTCACTGCCAGTAACTCCCTCCTTATCTCCCACTAGTCTGAATCTACACTGTGTCGCCTTGCCCCATGCTTTTATCACAATCTCTCGACCTTCCTGCCCTCTTCTGCTGATCCATGGACATGTTCCCTCAAGCACAGGTCTCCGTATCTGATGTTGATGTCTCAATCATTGAGTGTTTATGCTACTTGATGTTAGCTTCTCTTCTCCTGCTATGTTATGATGGGTGAATACAGCAAATGCCTGCTGGCCAAGTAGTTGACTTTGGTGTTCATACCTTCACTGTGATGTCTGTGTCTGTGTGTGTGTGTGTGTGTGTGTGTGTGTCTGTGTCTGTGTCTGTGTCTGTGTGTCTGTGTGTCTGTGTGTCTGTGTGTGTGTGTGTGTGTGTGTGTGTGTGTGTGTGTGTGTGTGTGTGTGTGTGTCTGTGTCTGTGTCTGTGTCTGTGTCTGTGTCTGTGTCTGTGTCTGTGTGTTTGTGTGAGTGTGTTTGCAGCATATCAGAGCCTTTGAGTTAATTCAACACCCAAAGTTAAGTAATGATTTGTAATACATATGAGACTTAACTTACACAATGATGAA